>NC_071097.1:7553409-7835909 GCF_027358695.1 Spea bombifrons
CCCCCCCATAATTCATAATGTACCTTACTTGTGTATCTACAATTAAGGTGCATTATGAAATAAGGGGGGCTTAAAATGCCTATTGGTTTTCCAAATTTCTGTTTGTATATAACATATGCTGTCAAAGCAGTACTAACTGCATAATGGATACCAAAGATTATACATGTATTCCTGTTCATTAAATAAAATGCTGTTTTACCATTCTACTGTGTATTTTTTTTTTAAAATATATATTTTTCTTTAAAATAGCACCAAACTATAAGGGTGCAGTCTATAATCAGGCCAATGCAGTATAACCCCCCCCCATTCACTACCCCCAAACCCATTAAGCCATAACTAATTAAAAATACTACTCTATAGGGTGCTATGTATAGTAGACCTAGTTGAGGTCTGACTATAAAACGACCCCAATTATAAGACAAGGGTTTTTTCAGATCATTTGCTCTGGAAAAAACCTTGTCTTATAATCGAGCGGTATATATATGTGCTGCCCTCAATAAAGAGAGTTCTCGGCTAGCGCTTTGGGGAAATGAAGGGTTAATCCGTTAAGCTTTCAGTGGCAAGAAGATCTCTACGGCGGAGCTACTGTCAGGAACTGGGTCCATACAGACGACTGTAATGACCCAGCACGGCCAAAGATAGATTTCAAGAGTTCGGTATGCAGTAGCGGAGTCACAGGACAGGGCCTGGTGCAGGGCAACTGCACTCACCCGGGTGTTGAGCATCTAGGGTTGTGCAGCCACATACCAGCGCCCTGATATAGCAGCGGATGTTGTCCAGAACGAAGATAAATCCTGCAGGCACCCTGGAACAGGTATGAGACATAGCACTAGACTCATGTGTGTGATGCTGCAGGCTGGGAGTGTGGAAGCCAAGCAGAGTAATAGCTGAAACATAGCGAGCATGGGATAGGGAGACCAGGCAAGAAACATAACAGACAAGATATACATGATACAGGGCACTACATGGAACAAGACAAGGAATACTCAAGATCATACAAGATTAGGACAGGACAGGACACCAGTGGCGTCGCTACAGGGGGGGCAGGGGGGGGCAATTGCCCCCCCTAGGATATTCGTTGCCCCCCGCCGAATTTGGAGCTACCCAGGACAGTCCCCTTGACTGCTAACGGCACCATGCCGTCGCTAGCACTATCTTACCTTGATGGAGGTCTGTGGACCCCCATCACCACCTACCCCGGCGATCTGCCCCTCACACTGAAGGGCATCACCGGGCCCACCCGATCCGGCCGGTGACGGCACGCGCGATGACGTCACCGCGCAACTTTATTAATAACTGACAATTGTCAGTTAAAGCGGTATGGGGGCATGCTGCTTAGATGCCTGTATCTCAGGCATCTAAGCAGCTACAGACCTCCAACATATACCGTTGGAAAGGTAATTATCTCACCTTTCCAACAATATAGTATATAGTATATTTTTATGTAAAAAAAGAATTAAAAAAAAAATATGTTACAAAAAATGTAAAAAAAAATGATTTAAACATAAAGTAGTTAAACTTTTAAAAAAAAGTATTCCAATGTTACCACAGCGATCATATAGGTATAAAAAGTCACATTCCCTTTTTAAAAAATGGCCGATACTAATTTTTAATCCCATGATCCCTTTGATCATGGGGTTAAATTTAGCCAACGGTAGAGGGAGGCAATTTTTGAAATCCGGATGAACTGCAAATATTATTAAAATCAGCCATTTAGCCTGTGTGGTATGTGAGTAACCATCTCATCCCTGGAGCGCCTTGCATTTTTACTGCAAAACTTATTTTTGCTGTAAAAGTGATTTTTTTTTTCTCCCTTTACCATCATTTCTTTGGGATTGTAAGGGGAAAGAATGGTGTGTGTGCTTCTGTGAGTGAATGTATGGAAAGTATGGTGTGTGCTTCTGCGAGTGAATGGAGATATGAAAGGCGTGTGAATGATCAGTAATTAGGGTTGAAGCCTTGACGTGGCATTACTGCTCATGTAGGAAGTTAAATTATCATTTAGTGCAAAAGTTAAGGTATTGTGTTTAAAGGATTTCAAGGATTAGTCATACTAAATTGTGGCTTCAGGCTTCCCATGTTGAATGATCAAGTATTGTATTGTCCAATAACAAAAGTATCATTCCATAGCACATTACTTTTGGCTATATATATATATATATATATATATATATATATATATGTGTGTGTGTTTTTCAGTGGTATGATTTAATGGTGGAAATTATTAATGCCCCCCCAGTTTGACTGTGGTATCTTGTGTGCCCCCCCTATATATTGTTTCTAGAGTTGCCACTGCAGGACACCCCACAGGTTACATCACAGACTGACACACATAAATACAGGAACTAGCCTCAGACTATTTGATAACTATTGGAGATTCCGTCACATCTTATGGCCATAGTATGCTTAGCCCACCACTACGCCAAAGTACTCCAATGACAGTGGGTCCTAATGCTAAAATCCTGCCTACAGAGGTACTAAACAAACCAAACATGAAATCCAAACACATAGCAATGAGACATACTTTTAGACTGCGGACTGAGACAAACATAACAGGTGGGGCACACCTTATAAAGGAAACAGAGCTGAAGCAAAGAGCAGTACTAGAAGCAAGCAATGGCAGATCAGAGCAGAGCATAAGGAAATCCAGGAACGGATTGAAGCAAAACAGAGAAACTATAGCAAGATTGAGATATGCAGCTCCACAGCCTGGGTAGAACGTGACAGTATCCCCCTCCGAACGAGTGGCCTCCGGGCGCGAACAGGAACATAAACAGAAGGAAGGCCTGCTCTCTGACGGAAGAACTGCGTAAACAAGGCAACCCAGGAACTTGCATACTCAGGAATCTGAACTCTCTTAGGAGTCCTTCGATGACCAGCACTACCGCTTAGCAGACCAACCTCCTCCAAAACAGGAATCAGCATATCTGACTGGGAATGAGGAAGTTGTCTCTAGCGGACTTTTAGGTCCAGGCGAAGGCAAGGCAGATCAGCCAACTTGACAGGGCCAACACGACAGGTAACCCCCTTGATGGGGCGTATACAACACTTGCAGGGCACTTGACCAGGGAGTCGCGATGCAGGGCACTCAACCAGGGAGTGCACTAGTGGGGCACTGGCCGCAAATCAGGAACAATACAGGAAAGGATCAGGAACCGGAACAGGTACAGGATGAAAACAGGTAGTCCCTCCGGATGGACTTGTAAGACAGGTAACCCCCTTTATGGGGCGTACACGACAGGTACCCCCTTGATGGGGCGCAGACAGATAACCCACTTGCAGGGCACACGGCAGGTTGCCCACTTGCAGGACACTCATCCAGGGAGTCCAGATGCAGGCATTCATCCTGGGAGTCGCGATGCAGGGCACTGAACTTGGGAGTCCACTAGTGGGGCGCTGGCCGCAACTCAGGAAACCCCCTTGGTGGGGCACACTCGACAGGTAACTCCCTTGGTGGGGCGCACACGACAGATAACTCCCTTGGTGGGGTGCACACGACAGATAACCCCTTGGTGGGGCGCACACGACAGATAACCCCCTTGGTGGGGCGCACACGACAGATAACCCCCTTGGTGGGGTGCATGATAGATAGCCCTCTGGCCAGGCTTGAATGCTGCAGACTCCACTTCGCGAACCCCCGAAATGTTTATTTGCCTGCGGCCATATGTCAGGAACTGGTTCCATACAGACGACTGTAATGACCCAGTGCACCCAAAGACCGAGTTCAAGAGTTCGGTATGCAGTAGCAGAGTCACAGGGCAGGGCCTGGTGCAGGACGACTGCACTAACCCAGGTGTTGAGCATCTAGGGTTGTGCAGCCATGTACCAGCGCCCTGATATAGCAGCGGATGTTGTCCAGAACGAAGATCAATCCTGCAGGCACCCTGGAACAGGTATGAGACATAGCACTAGACTCATGTGTGGGATGTTGCAGGCTGGGAGTGTGGAAGCCAAGCAGAGTAATAGCTGAAACATAGCGAGCATGGGATAGGGAGACCAGGCAAGAAACATAACAGACAAGATATACATGATACAGGGCACTACATGGAACAAGACAAGGAATACTCAAGATCAAGACAGGACAGGTCAGGACACCCCACAGGTTACATCACAGACTGACACACATAAATACAGGAACTAGCCTCTGACTATTTGATAACTATTGGAGATTCTGTCACATCTTACGGCCATAGTATGCTTAGCCCACCACTACGCCAAAGTACTCCAATGACAGTGAGTCCTAATGCTAAAATCCTGCCTACAGAGGTACTAAACAAACCAAACATGAAATCCAAACACATAGCAATGAGACATACCTTTAGACTGCAGACTGAGACAAACATAACAGGTGGGGCACACCTTATAAAGGAAACAGAGCTGAAGCAAAGAGCAATACTAGAAGCAAGGAATGGCAGATCAGAGCAGAGCATAAGGAAATCCAGGAACGGATTGAAGCAAAACAGAGAAACTATAGCAAGATTGAGATATGCAGCTCCACAGCCTGGGTAGAACGTAACAGCTACTCAGTCCGCGTACAGTCCGTCACAATTAGGGAGTTTATCCAGGGAGTAATCTGATTGCCACTATGAAATCAAGAAGGAATTTTTTCCCATGTTGTGGTACAATTGGTAATTGCCCCATGTAGGTTTTTCCTTTTTTGTTTTTCCTTCTTTTGGATCAACTTTAGAAGTAGGTATGTGTGAAAGGTTGAACTTGATGGACTGAAGTCTTTTCAACCTACTGTACTATATTACTATATTCTTCTGACAGTTGTGGCTGAAATCTTTTTTGGTTTATTTCCCTTTAGCTTAGTATCAAGCGATCCCCAAATGTTTTAATCCTTAATAAGTGATTGAACAGTACTGGCTGGCATTTTTAAGGCTTTAGAAATCTTTTTATATCCTTTTCCAGGCACAGGAAAGTCCACCGTCCAGCAGCAAGAGCTTCCCAATATATCCCTCTCTCTCTCGCTACGTGTTTCACCGGCCAACCGGCTTCCTCAGGAGATGAATGAGGATTTTCTTTTGCAACTTGCCCGAAGATAAAAGATAGATCACCTTCCTTATGACTCAACAAATCCAGAGTGGTTCACTGGGGTGCCCTTGCCCTGGGTTTATTTTATATTTTATTAGCTTAGTGGGCTTGAGGCATTATGTCAGGTGAAAGAGTTAATTTATCCCACATAAAGATTAACCAGTCCACTACCCCGAAGAAAGGGATCAATAGACAGACCACCACATATCCCTATACTGGAGACCAAAAATCGATTCTCCATGTTTCTCCACTCACCCGTAAAGAGACGCAAAACAATAAGAGAGTCAGAGGACATAGAGGACAGGGACACAAATTAAAAGGTATAACAGATAAGCCCACGAAAGATATTAACATTTCACAAACTGCAGGTAAAGGCGGAGCAATTGTTATTATGGACAGAGCTTACTACCTAAAGGAAGCGAATCGGATTTTAGGTGATGAAATCACCTATTGTAAATTACTAAGTAACCCTACTAAACGGTTCCAAATTGAGTTTATGCGATTATTACAGGTAAGGACAATAAAAGGACAATAAAGTTTCCAAAAGTAGCCGTTTTTTATTTTTTTACCGAAAACCCACAAAAGCATTACTTCACCGCCTGGTAGACCAATCATTAGCGGGATTGATTCGCTCACCAGTAATATGTCTCAATATGTAGACTCCTTTTTGCAAAAATATGTGCGTCTTATTCCATCATACACCCAAGATACAAAACATATACTAAAAATCGTGCAAAATATTAAATGGCAACCTGATTATCTGTGGGCTACGGTCGACATTTCCTCACTCTATACAGTTATACCTCGCGACTTGGGAATAATGGCCATCAGCAAGGTTTTGCAAAAGGATGAGAAGATGGACCCTCTCCAAAATCAATTCATTTTGAAGTGTATCGATTATATTCTCAAACATAATTTTTTTTGGTTTGAGCAGAATTTTTATTTGCAGCTTTGTGGTACCGCCATGGGGACCAGATTTGCACCAAGTTATGCCAACCTATATGTGGCGGATTGGGAAATCGATTCCATCTGGTCCCATAATCCATTTGGTGCAAGTCTGGTCCTCTGGTGTCGCTACATTGATGACGTTTTAAGTATCTGGAAAGGCTCTAGTGAAGAGCTGAATGAGTTTATAAAATACATTAATGCGAATCAACATAATTTACAATTTACATCTTGCATCGCTGAAAATGAGATCAATTTCCTTGATCTTACATTATACATTCAGGGAGAAAAAATACAGTCCAAAACGTTCTTTAAACCTACCGATGGAAACAGTTACATCGATTATTCGAGTTGCCACCACCCACAGTGGTTACATAATATCCCAAAGGGGCAATTAACCCGTCTACGGAGGAACTGCACAAGGGAGGAGGACTTTATTACGCAAAGCCAAATACTAATGGACAAGTTCAAAGACAGAAATTACCCTGAGGTATTATTACAGGAAAGTTTTAGATCACATTTAGAAGACATTGGATTTTGCATTCTTAACTAAGTATAACGTAAGGCATTCGAGATCAAAAAGGCCATTACCAAATGCTGGCCTATTTTACTACAAGATATTGTCCTAAAGGAACATCTTCCAATAAGACCAAATGTTCTCTACAAAAAATCAGATAACTTAAAATCACTGTTGGCCCCAAGCATTCTACCAGGGCTAATAAAGACAAAGGATAATGATAATTCTTTTCGTAAGAAACATCTAGGTTTTTTTTAGCTGTGGTAAGTGCAAATTATGCACTTCGTGCCATTGGCAAGAGAAAAAAAACATGAAATTTACATGCACGAACACTAAAAAAAATACACGATTAGACACTTTATCCACTGCAGATCTAAAAATGTAATTTATCTCCTCAAGTGCAGTTGTGGGATTCAATATGTTGGCCGCACCACCAGAGAGTTAAAGATTAGGGGCTTGGAACACCTTGGTGGTATACGGAATAAAAGTCAAAAACATAGTATCCCAAGACACTGTAATAAATGTGATAAGTTCTCTCTAGCGGACTTTAAAGTTATAGGGATTGATTGGATTTCTCCACATTGGAGAGGTGATGATGTGAAACAAGAACTAGCCAAAAAAGAAACTGAGTGGATATTTAGGTTTAAAACACATAAGATGGGAGGACTGAACACCGACCTAGACATCCTCGCTTTCATGGGTTAACTATATAAAAAAAAATACACATATACATTACACTTACCTCGCATATGCAGATTGAATGTAGGAGCATGAAATGAGAAAGAAGAAAATCACAGCTAAACAGCAACACTGAAACATGTTAAAAGAGCCATTGTCCCACAATATACTACGAGTAATAACTCATATTGTCCTTAAGGGGTTAAAGGACAAGCCCAAAAATTATGATACAGATCAGCACCCTCAAAACCACATTTTGGGCAAACATCCTCTGGTATTATACCAATTAGAAATCGTCGGGGGGGGGGGGAATATGCACATCAGTGGAATTAGTCCAATCCGTCAGTGTGAGAGGGCCTATCTGCCTCCTGACCAGACTTTGCACTTGTAAATATGCAAACCAGGGGATATCAATAAACTCAAGTCTATCCCTGCAGGACAACAGGGGCGTAAACTTTCTGGAGGAGTAATCCATAAAGGGGGCAATATTGTTAACCCCCCGCAGTGCCCATAATTTAGAAATGTTGGATGCCTGTCCAGCTTCTAAAACTTGATTTTTCATGAAAGGCTGAAACAAAGAGTGTAGCCACTGTAGGCCCAGGCATATTCTGACCAAAGATCTGATTGTAGTGTAAAGTAAAGGATTATCTCTAATGTGTGATGGAATTTGAGTACAAGGTGTATATAACATTGTTGGTATTTTATAACCCTAAATAAGTGGGACCAGGAGACCTGGCCAAATGCTTTTTCAGCATCTAAGCTCAAAATGGTGGGATAGGATTTGGGGGAAAGTGAAGAAGAAGTGAAGAAGAGTTAGTTAATAATTTTTAATTTTAAAGTTAAGCTTATCTTACTAGTACTGGTGCTGCAGTGCTTTAGTTTGTGCACTGTGCTAGCAACAGCAAGAGACAAAGTAAAATTTTCTTCTTAATATTATTAATAATTTTATTAAATATATTTACTTTTAATTTCATTTGTTTTGCTCACCTCAGTCCATCAGTGAAGTGAACTTGTTGGGCTAGTGAGTCCAGCCACATAAATGCTGCGTGTTTTTTGTTTAGCAAGCAGTGAATATACCTTTCAGCGTAGTAGTAATCTCTTAGGCCCGTGTAAATTTAATATAAAATACTGCTAGTACCTTTACTAGTTAGTATTATAGTTAAACTTGAGTTAATAACACCATTTAGTGGCACTTTGGCAGACTGCACACAACAGCACAGTGCGGTAGTGCATAGTTTTCCATCACTAATTTTTTGGGGTTTCCGTTTTTTTTAAATTATATTTTTCTTTATTAACCCCTTCCGTACCGGGATGTACCTGGTACTTCCTGGTCACATGTCACCGTCAGACTGGGACGTACCAGGTACGTCATCCCCAAAAAACGCCCCCACATCGCCACAATCGTTGTGATCTGGAAAGACCAGCACAGCTACTCCGAGCCCACCCCCAAGCCTGTGATCACTCCTACGGAGTGATTCTTTAGGCTGAAAACGTGATTGCAGGAAAACCAGCAATCACGTTTTCAGCTGCCAGAGGCAGCTTCAGCAAAGGGGGTTGAGTGTTGACCTGACACAACACCCCCCCTGCTGCCTGATCGCTCTATGAGAGCGAAAGTGCAGCATTAACCCCTTCAATGCCGCAGCATTTTAGGGGTTAATTCCCATTTTGCATGGGGCTCTGCTGCTTAGGCAGACCAGCAACAGCTAAACCGAGCCTCCACAAGCCCTTTGATGACTCCTGTAGGCATGGAAGCCTACAGGAGTGATCAAAGACACTCGTCCTTGCAATGGCTGGTCTATAGACCAGCAACTGCGTCCCAGCTTCAGGGACAGGGGGAGAGGGTTCTTCGGTCTCCACATGAGTGTGGTCCCTCCCCTGCTGCCTGATCGCTCCATGAGAGCGACAGTGACGTGTTAACTCCTTTAATGCCGCGACGTGTATGACAAAAAATGCATGAACCATGCATGTGAGGACTTGTTGGAATCATGGGATGTTGGTGAACACAATGTGGTGTTTTCTTCCACTGTTGCACATATGCTGTGCAAGAAATTAATTGCAATATTGAAATGTATGCATTAAAAACGCAATCAAATAAATTTTCTGTAAATTGTGGCAGACATCAGTGAAGAAATGGCTACCTGACAACTGTCAACATTACCCTAGTTGAACACCTTGACTTGTCTGCTGTTCATAAACATATACTTTTATGGGGTAATTTACAGTGGGGGGCTTCCAAAATGTCCCAAATGGGCCCAGTAAACCAATTTCTGAAAATTCCAAAAATAAAATGCGCATGTTCCAGTTTTTCCCTCATAGCTACCTCAAAAAAGGCATGAACCATGCATGTGAGGCCTTGTTAGAACCGGGGGATGTTGGTGAACATCTATAGTTGGACATATTCTATACAAAATATAATATGAAATCTAAAGCAACATTGCAATATATGCAAAAAACACCACAAAAATATGAAAATACCTCAACATTTGGCAGCAATTGGTGATAAAATACCCTAGTTGTACACCTTGACTTATCTACTGTTCATAAACATATAATTTTTGGGGGATAATCAGTATCTGTGACAACTATTGCAGTTATTAGCCTACCGTGCCAAATTTGAAAACAATTACATTTAAAAAACGTGATGCATATACTGTATAAATTTATGTGAAAATAACCATATTTATTATTTCAACTGATATACAGAGGAGAGAAGATTCCCGCCCTCCCTCCCCGAGTCTAGGAGTTCAGCGGAGGATTGCTGCATTGGATGTTGGGATCTTGCGGAGTGATCCAGAGGTTTTTAGACCTTGATCTAGTTTGTGGTATGGGCATACATTCATGTTGTAGGTTAGATGATAGATGTTAGAGTGACGCCCATACAGGTTTTTCTACATTCAAGGTGTTTATTGCCCCGACCCATCGTGTCCTGAGTTTTACAACGACCAGTGGTATCTGGTGGGGCTGGTGTCATCAATAGGACGATTAAGTTATGGTCAGTTCAGTTTTAAATTCAGAATTTTAGGATGTGTACATTTCTTTAATACCGTTAAATTTGGAGTAATAAACAATGTTGCGGCATTTAGTAAATAAATGCCGTGGCCAATTCTAAATCCAATGTGCCTCCATGTCATTTTTTCGGGGTTTGAACAGTTAATACACAGTGCCGTAATGATAATGTGAAGTGCATGGGTCATGTCCTACTTCCGCTGAAAAAAACAATATATGATTTGTGTGGGTGCATTAATTGAGAAGAGAGATATTACAGTTGAAGAAAGACATAGCAAAAACACAAAAACGGCTCTGGTCTTTTAGTGCAACCTTAGTAACAAAAACCTGGTCCTGAAGGGGTTAAGCTATTTTCCCTGGTCCCCTACTTTTAAACAACACACACAACATAAAATTTGAAATTGATCCTCCTTTTGGGACTAAGAAAAGGAGGACGGGACAGGCTCCATCTACCACCACCAGCAGAACCAGCAGCAGTTCTTCTACGATGCAGCCTTTGCGTCAGTTTAGTCAGACAAGTAGGCCAAGCTCTCGGTTATTATTTGGGGAATCATCCAGTAATAGAAAGGCACCAATAGCAGGCAGTAGTAGTGCTGCTAGGCCCACCAGCTCTATGGTTTAAAAACGGAAAGCCGAAAGCACCAGAAGCACCTTCAAAGTTAAAAGGTAGCACAACTAGTACTCCTACGAGCCCACTGAGTAAAAAAGCGCCTATTGCCCCCAGCAGCATCTTCCTCATCTACGAGCAGCATGCAAGGCAAGCAGAGCAAGTTTTGCAGAAAGACTGAGAGTAGTGTTCCCAATCGGTACCGCCACACCATCTCCTCCTAGCACAACCTCTAGCAATCCACCATGTCCTTACAATATTTTTGTAAAGACAGTTAGAGAGAGGGCTATACGTAGTGGAACACCATCTAGCAAGGTAGCAGAGGAGCACGAGACTGAGAGGCCAAGTGCAGAATTAGGCTGTGTTCTTCCTGCTAGTACCACCACCAGTAACGTAACTATGCCAATAAGAACAACCACTGTTAGTAGCAGTGTAGAGTGTCTAGATACGGAGAGTTAGATTAATGTGCCATCTCCCAGTGTTTGCAGAACTACACCCTGCTTATCCACCCAGAGCAGTAGAAGTAGCACCCACAAATGCACAGTCCAGGGCTCTCCGCGCCCCAATTTGGGAGCTCTATGAAAATGTAGAACAAGGACGCTATGGAAAGTGCTAACATTGTGGGAAGCTAATAAGCAGAGGGAAAGTGTCCGTACATTTCACCAGTGCTGCCATGAAGCATCACCTCAGCACTCAACACAACGCTGTGTTATTGGGGAAAGATGCAGAAAAACGTAGTGCAGGAAGGGTGGTACTACTATAACAACTAGTACCATCTCCAGAGAGAGTGGAAAAACCCCAACAGCTGCTTCTGAGCCAATAGCAACTACTGTTATTGCTGGCAGCCAAAGACCAAGCAGGTTGGAGCACTGCAACATGTCTAGCCTGGAATAATTTGGGGCATTCCACTCCAGGAGGTCAATGTCCAAACAGCAGGCCAATAAAATAACCCGACTTATAAAATAACCCGACTTTCTTTCCTTGACAGCACACTGGTGGCAGCCTGGTGTGTCTAAGGAAACTGCTGTTGAAGATGGGTTTGTAGTAACTGATGGAGGTGCAAACATGGTGAAAATGGTCATATTGTTGGTATGCGCTGTGCAGCCCACGCCATTCATCTTATAGTCAAGTCAGCAATGTCAGAAGGAAGTAAGGTAGCAAAAGTAGTTCTGTCACGCTGCAGAAAGATGGCTGGGCACTTTCACCACAGTGTTATGGACAGCCAACTCTTGAGGGAAGAGCAAGAGGGCAGGTGTTCCCGTACACTGTCTATGACAATATGTGAGTATGTGGTGGAAGAACACTTTAGATATGCTGGAGAGGATTTTGGAGCAGCAGAGGGCAATCTATAATATTCAGCATCAGAGCACAATATTGAGATTACATCTCCATTGAATAGGGAGGATTGGACAGTGATCGCTCAGCTAGTGGCAGTCCTCAAACCATTCAGGGATGGCACTGAAAATTTAAGATCAAACACTGCCAGTCTGGGCCAGTGTCACAGGAGCATCTGTGGCAAGGTTGTAGGGGTCTGATAGGTAGGCACCTTTCCTATCACTCTCTCTTCTACTTCTTCTAGCTGCTCGGGATATCTCCCCAAACCCTGGGCCTCCTTTGGTGCTCTCTTCCTCATCCTCTGCCAGAGAAACCTCAATAATCTTATCCACATACCCTGCCGTTCTTCCTACCTCCCATTTACCTTTGCACTCTGGAATGCACGTTCTGCCTGTAACAAACTAACAGCCCTACATGACCACTTTGTCTCTAGTTCCTTATACCTTCTCGCTCTAACTGAAACCTGGCTAACCTCTTCTAACACTGTTTCTCCTGCTGCTCTCTCCTATGGTGGCTTACACCTCACTCACACTCCCAGACCTGATGACAAGCAGGGTTGAGGGGTTGGCTTCCTACTCTCCCCTAGTTGTACTTTTCAACCTATTGCCTCTGCCCTATTTCTCTCTTTCACCTCATTTGTCCACACTATCCAACTTTTTCATCCCATCTCCATACGCATTGCTGTTATATATCGCCCCCCCCAACCCTGCTATCATCTTTCTTGATCACTTCTCCTCATGGCTCCCTCTCTTCATCTCTTCTGATGTTCCTTCTGTTCTCCTTGGGGATTTCAACATCCCAGTTGACACCTCATTGAGTCCCATGGCTTCAAAATTTCTTTCTATTACCTCCTCTTTTGATCTCCAACAACATATTAACTCCCCTAATCATGATGATGGTAGCACCCTGGACCTTATTTTTTCTAGCATGTGCGCTCTCACTAACCTTTCTAATTCCCCTTTGCCCCTTTCTGACCACCACTTCCTTTCCTGCTCTCTAATCTTGCCTCATACTCGCTCCCTTACACCCCAACCCTGCCTAACCAGAGACCTCAGCTCTATTAACCTTCAGAACTTCTCAATCAATTTACTCCCTCTCCTCTCTCCAATCTCAAACATGTCGTGCCCTAACAACGCTACCTCTGTCCATAACTCCACTCTCACTTCTGCTCTTGAGCATATAGCACCAGTTACTACTCGCTCCTCACCCGACACCTACAACGTTGTTCCCGCACTGCTGAACGTAGTTGGCGAAAGTCTCATTCCATGTCTGACTTTCTGCACAATAAATTAATGCTACGTTCCTACTACTCTGCTCTCAACCTTGCTAAAGAAACCTATTTCACCTCCCTCATCGCCTCCCTGTCTCACAATCCTAAACAACTCTTTAATACTTTCAATTCCCTGCTTCGACCGATCCCTACTACACCTTCCACTAACCTTAATGCATCTGACTTTGCCACATTCTTCAATAATAAAATTTAAACTATCAGAGATGACTTATCTGCATAGTCACCTCCCTGCCATCACCCTTCCTCTGACCATGTGCCCCCCTACCCACTGACCTCTTCTCCCCTCACTAAGTAATTTCTCTGCTGTCACTGAAGAGGATGTACATGCTCTTCTTCTTTCCTCTTGTCCAACCACGTGCCCCTTTGACCCCATCCCTTTCGATCTCACCCAGTGTCTTTCATCTACCCTTGTCCCTAACTCTCTATCTTCTACCTCTCTCTCACTACTGGATCTGTCCCATCGTCCTTCAATCATGCTACCACTCCTATCTTGAAAAAGTCCTCCCTCTACCCGACTGCTCTCTCCAATTACCGTCCCATCTCTCTGCTTCCTTTCACCTCCAAGCTTCTTAAAAGATTTGTATATATACAACTAACTACGTTTCTAGACTCCAACTTCCTGCTTGACCCTCTTCAATCTGGTTTTCGCCCTCGACACTCTACTGAAACCACCCTTACTAAAGCTACTAATGACTTACTCACTGCTAAATCCAAGGGCCACTACTCCATGCTAATCCTACTGGACCTTTCTGCTGCTTTTGACACTGTGGAGCACCCTCTTCTCCTTCAAATGCTTCACGATCTTGGCCTCCGTGATACTGCTCTCTCATGGCTCATTTCCTACCTCTCTGATCGTACCGTCAGTGTCTCTATCTCCAGTAACACTTCCCCTCCCTTTTATCTCTCAGTTGGGGTACCCCAAGGCTCAGTTTTAGGACCCCTTCTGTTCTCTCTTTATACTTCACCTCCTTTGGCAAACTGATCTCATCCTTTGGCCTTCAATACCACCTGTACGCTGATGACTTAGATCGTGTATCTAACTGCCTTGCATCTGTCTCTACCTGGATGTCTGCATGTTTCTTGAAACTTAACCTCTCCAAAACTGAACTCCTCATCTTCCCTCCCTCCAATGCTAAGATTCCCCCATCTATCTCCCTCAATGTTAATGGTGCTATCATCTCCCCCTCTACTCATGCACGCTGTCTTGGTGTCACCCTTGACTCTGACCTTTCGTTCACACCCCATCCAATGATCTCCTTCTATCCTCTCCTCTGATTTCTAGCTTTCATGCCCACTTACAAGATTTCTCAAGGGCTGCCCCTATCCTCTGGAATGCTCTCCCCCGTTCTATCTGTCTCTCCCCGTGTGTATCCGTCTCTCCCCCTGCCTGAATTCCTTCAAAAAATCCCTCAAGACCCACTTCTTTAAGGATGCTTACAACATAACACCCTCCCATATTCCTTTAGATCTCCTTTCCTAGTCCCTCTCTTGCAATACTTTTACTAGTGTGACTGGTCAATCCCTAATAACGGCACTTTTACCTATTGTGTAATACACCCTAAATCCCTCTAGACTGTAAGCTCGCTTGAGCAGGGCCCTCCTCACCTGTTGTCTCTGTTAATCAATTTGTTATGTTACATACTACTTGTTATGTCTTGTCTACCCATTGTACAGAGCTATGGAATTTGATGGCGCTGTATAAAACAATAAATAATAATAATAATAATATTGGTCTGTCAGGACTACCCGTACAATGGCACTTACCGCAGGAGTTATTCTGCCCAGTCCCCTGATACAAAGGGAGAAGCCCCAAGTAACAGAGAACCAGGATCCGAACAGTAAGGATGCCTAGTACGGGCAGGTAGATATAGGTACTGAGTAGACAGGTGAAGGAATCTCCGGACGAGCCAAACTGGTACACAGAGCAGGTAGTCACACAAGCCAGGGGGTCAAGACACGGAGCGGGTAGTCAGACGAGCCAAACTGGTACATGGAGCAGGTAGTCAAACAAGCCAGGAGTCGAGACACGGAGCGGGTAGTCAGACGAGCCAAACTGGTACACAAATCACAGAGCAGAGGTACAGAAACGCAATCCAAAAGAGTAAACAGGCAGGCAGAGGGTCAAAATAACGAAGATCAGGAGTTCAGCAATATAGGAGGTATAGGACCACAACAGAGTGCAGGAGAAACGGATTTCCGGCTTTTTAAAGCCGGCGCCAACCTAAACCCCGCCTCCAAGCTGACGTCACGGCCAAGCCCTCAGCCGTCCGTCACCACCCCGATGCCAGCCATGCGGCATAGCCGCGCCTCCAGAGTTCCTGCGGTAGCCACCAGAAGAGGAGGTAAGTATGGAGGCCGGGAACCGAGGGGGATCAGCCCACTTCGAGGGCCGGCCGAAGGCCGAAAACATCCTGGTTTATCGGGAAATTTCAAGTGAAATTTCCGAAGTAAGGCGGGAGCATAGACATTCTTAGAAGGGATCCAAGACCTCTCTTCAGGACCATAACCCTTCCAGTGCACAAGGTAAAACACAGAACGACGAATGATCTTGGAATCAAGGATAGCCTGCACTTCATATTCATCATGAGAGTCGACAAGGAGAGCCCCAGGACGAGGAGTAAATTTAGAGAAACGATTACACGTGAGCGGTTTAAGCAAGGAAACAAGAAAGGTTCTAGACATTCGAAGAGAGGAGGGAAGAACGAGTTTATAGGAAACAGGATTAATTTTACGAGCAATACAAAAAGGACCAATGAAACGAGGAGTGAGCTTCATAGAGGGCACTTTAAGCCTAATATGTTTGGTAGACAACCACACACGGTCACCCCTAGAATAGGACGAAACCAGCCGACGACGACGATCAGCATGTTTCTTATAGACACGAGAAGCATTGGTCAGATAGCAACGAACTTGAGCCCAGAGGGAATGCAAACGGCGAACGTAGGAATCAACGGCCGGAACGGGCGAGTCTTGCAAATGAAACCCATAATTACCAAAAAAAAGGATAAGACTTGGAGGCGTCGTGGGTAGCATTATTGCGGGCAAATTCAGCCCAGGGCAAAAGTGATGACCAATCATCCTGGTGATCATTCACAAACAAACGTAGGTATTGTTCTAAAGACTGATTAGTCCTCTCCGAGATACCATTAGATTGGGGATGATATGCGGAGGGAAAATTAAGAGAAACACCAAAAGATTTACAGAACGATTTCCAAAACAGCACCGTAAATTGAACCCCACGGTCAGAGACAATCTGTTCGGGAACACCATGGAGACGAATGATCTCCCTAACGAATACAGGGACCAAATCTGGAGCGGAGGGTAATTTGGGCAAGGGAACAAAATGAGCCATTTTAGAAAATCTATCAACAACGACAAAAATAACAGTGAAGCCGCGCGAAGGAGGAAGTTCGACAATGAAGTCCATGGCCAGATGAGTCCATGGACGGGTGGGAATAGGCAAAGGAAGCAGTAGACCTACAGGTTTAGAATGAGAGGATTTGGACACAGCACACGGAACACAGGCAGCAACAAAGTCATCACAGTCACGGACCATAGTAGGCTACCAGAAGTGTCTACGCAAAATGTCGCAGGTACCGCGAGAACAAGGGTGACCAGCAGGCAGAGATGCATGAGCCCAAGCTAAAACGTCGGGACGGTCAGATTCAGGTACAAATAGGGAACCGATAGGCCAGCGACTGTGGACGCAAACAGTAGACTGGGCATCTAGGATACGAGAGAACAAAGCAGAGTGCAGATGGGTGGTAACCGCAGCAATGATCTGAGAAGGAGGCACAATGGGTTGAGGAGGAGGTTTGACATCGGATTCTGAGACAAATTGACGAGAAAGAGCATCGGCCTTGACGTTTTTAGAACCAGGACGGAAGGAGATGAAAAGCTGGAACCTCGAGAGAAATAGAGCCCATCTTGCTTGCCTGGGATTAAGTCTCTTGGCTAACTCATAAATATTCATGTTGCTTCTTAAAGCGACATTTAGCTTTTTTCCTCCTCCCCCTAATTAGGTGGGTAGGAGGATCATGTGATTGAGAGGGATATTTAAACCCTCAGTATGCACTTCACCTTTGCCTGTGATAGTGCCTTATAGCCTTCACTAGCGTTCCTGAATTTGCTTGATATTTATTGGTTCTGACTCCGGCTAGTTTTTGACCTTTGCTGTTTGCTGCCTGCCCTGACGTCTGCTTGTGACCCTGACTACTCTTCTGCCTGACCCTTGAATTTATTATTTTTATTTATTATTTTTGTTCCTGATTATTTGTACTACGCTACGCTCCTTTGTCCGTTATACACTTCGGTGTTCCGTTGCTGGGCTCTCCACCTCCGCCAGGAGGCGCCTTCCCAATTTCTGCAGCGAGGATCCTCTGCTGTATTGCAGACGTGACAAGAAGCATAAACCTTCAGACCTACGACGGTCCCTCTTGGCAGAAGATAATTTGGTAACCCCCAGCTGCATAGGTTCCTCAGTAGGAACCACAGGAGAGGCAGACAATCCAGAGGGAGCACCAGGAGAAGTAGATGGAAAAAAATGTCTGTCAAATTTTTTGGCTCTCTGTAACTGTTGCTCACGGATGCGGTTGTCAAGTTTCAAGGCCAAAGAATAAATTCTTCCAAATCCGGAGGCTGATCACGAGTGGAAAGTTAATCTTTTAAACGTTCAGACAGTCCATCATAGAAGGCAGCAATCAGGGCTTCACTGGTCCAGCTGACCTTCGCGGCAACAGGCTTAAATTCGATGGCTTAATCTGCTACAGAACGAGTACCTTGAGTGGTGTGTAACAAGGTTAGGGAAGCAGTAGTGGCTTTACCAGGAACATCTAAGGTCTTACGAAATGCAGTAACAAATGAAGCAAAATTGTAGATCAAAGGAGAGTCCTTTTCCCACCGTGGAGAAGCCCAGGCCAGGGCCTTGCCAGACTTAAAGAAATCAAATATCCGACCTTGGCTTTCTCAGAAGAAAACATCTGGGGAACGAGTTCAAATTGGATTGAGCATTGATTAAGAAATCCCCGGCAGGATTCGGGTTCACCATTGTAGCGCATAGGAGCCGGAAGTTTTACAGGAACCGAACTTGAATTCGAAGTTGCAGACGAAGGATTAGGAGTAGACGTGGTGGAGGAAGGTTGCATGGAAACTGCAGCTCCCGGTCCAGAGTCAGACCTGGCTACTAAGACTTGCATGGCCCAAGCCAGTTGATCAAGAGTATCTTGAAAGTTCCGAAAGCGAACTTCATGAGATTCCAAAAGCTGATCATGGGAAGACAGCACCTTGTTCAACTCAGAAGGATCCATGACCCTGTTGTAATGTCAGGACTACCCGTACAATGGCACTTACCGCAGGAGTTAGTCTGCCCAGTCCGAGGGACCATAGGAGATCGCTGGCACTACTGACGGCAGAGACCATCCGTCTCTACAGGGTCCGTCACAGCCAGGTAATCTCAGTGTTCTCCCATCGAGGCAGCAAGATGGATGTGTTCCTTGAAAACCGTGAGGCTGTTCAAGGTGCGCTCTACATCCTGACGTAGCAGTCATAGTCAGGAAACTGAAGGATCTGCTAAAAGTACGCCTTCGCAAACAAATGGAAGAAAGTCCCGAAATGATGCTAGCGTGCCTTTGCAATCCAAGGATTAAGGGAAAGCTAGCAATAAAATTGAATAAAATTGAATGTTCTTAGTAGCTACTGGGATCAATTGATTCAAAAGGTGCATGACTGGAAGCGTAAAAGGGGAATGCTGTCCGAGGAGGGAGAGGTGAAGGAGGAAGAAGAGATGATGTCTTCTACCCCTAGCAGCAGTGCCACAAGCAGCACAACACAGGTGAGTGTAGCAGCTGCATTTTGGGAAGAGGCACTTGGGAATATAGTCGGACCCACTGACAGAGCTAGCAGCAGAAAGGAGAGTAGTGCTGCTGAAATGATCAAACTTTACCTCTGTGAAGTTCCTTCTGCACCTAATGTTGACCCTCTTAGCTACTGGGATGAAAAGAAAAGAGTATGGATAGCACTGCTATCATGTCCACAGCGCTTTCGCATGGCACCTCACCTGATGGAGCAGATTGCCTTTCTTAAATTCAATCTGACCAAGTTGGGGTACCCAGCTCTTCGCTTAGAAAGTTAATTTTCCCAAATGGTAAAGGTAGTTTCTCCCCCCTGGCTGCGTCTGTTTGCGGTGTGGCAAAACACCTGCTACCTCTGCCGGTGTAGCCAGCCTACGCTAGGGTCTTTCCTGTTATTTGCCCTGGCCTTTACGTCTACACTAACTAGTCTACAATTAACGCTATAACTTACACTTAACCCTATAACTCTAAGATAATATTTGGAGTTTTTTGGCCCTCTTTCTTCTATCAAATACCTTCCATCGGTTCCTTATTTTCCGACAGCACCGTTGTTTGCATCCTGTCAACTTCGTAAGTAAGTATGCACATGTGGGTAAGTATGCGAATGAAGGTAACAATAAATATAATAAAACAACTTTTATAATATAATAAAATAACACCCATTAAATTTAAAATTAGATATTAACAATAGATCTTTAACCAAACCAGTGCACTACTACTGTTCTTAACCTTACATTAACCCTTTAAGTCTAAGCTTATTTTTAGTTTTTGTCCCACATTCTTCCATCCGCATACAGGGACGGTCCTGTTTTTTTTCAGTCCTGTCAAATTCAGGTTGTTGGAAAGTATGCCATTGTAGATATTGTTCTATTGATGTTATAGGATAAATATAATCCACATTCTTCTGTGGCCAAGTTGCTCCGAGCATTTGTCTAAGTGTGAGACAACTGCTCTGAGCAACTTGGCCTGGGAGGAACGGGGATTTCATTTTAGGGCAAGGTACACTTTGGAGCACCTCGGATTGTGCCAGGATTTAAAGGTCCAAGTGTGCAACTCTATTGGTCGCTGGCAGAGGGCTCGTCTGGCATCAACAAATGAAGGGCAGTGTTATGGTCCAGCTGCTTTTCTGCTGTATTGCTGGAAGCTAATACAGCCTGGCTGGGATGCCATGGCTACACTCCTTTCACTCCTGTGACTCAGCCCATTGTCCAGCCCACAGCCAGCCCCTTTTGGCTATTTAAGCAGCTAAACTTCACTTCCTCCTTGCCCTTGTGTTGTTTCTGGCTGCAAGTGCCATCTCTGTGTTCCTGAATTCCTGTGCATGACCTGGCTTTCTCTGACGTCCCTCCCGGCTCCTGATTCCTGGCTTGATCCTGACTTCGTTGATCTCCGTATTCCTGACCCCGGCTTGTCTTTTGGTATACGCTCTTGGATCAAGATTTGGCTTTGTTCACTATTGTTATTACAATAAAGGTGATTGCATTTTACGTTTCGTGTCCATCTGGTTCCTGGTCCCTAACAGGCAGCTGCTCTTCATTGGTTAATGCCAGACAACCCCCCTGCCAGAGTCACGCACACGGACCTTTATATCCTGGTGCCAAAGCTGCTGCGGTAATGTGTTTGTTAACGCTGTATATTAACCCCTGCTAGGAAACTGGAGAAAACGAAGATGAAAACGAATACTAGCCCAAACCGAACACAGGAATGGGCGAATATTCATGGAATACGAAGATTTTTTCCCCCTGAAGACGAACACAAAAACTTTGCCGGCGCCTCGCAGCGGTGCAGGGAACTCTCCTCTCTGACAGCCGGGAAAGGTCTGCTCAATGGATGTAGACAACCCCCGCTGCTAACGGCACCTCCTTCCGGCTGCAGCGGAAGTTGCCTACGCAAATTGCGTAGACGTCTACCCGCTGCCCCGACTACACACCAGGGAGTCAGAAGCACCTGTACGTTTGGGGGGGTGTTATGGGGGGCATAAGGCATTTCTGTAGGCAGAGTGCTCTATGATATACCTTTTAACCCCCTTAATGCCACTCTGCCTCCAGATATGCGTTTTAACCCCC
Source organism: Spea bombifrons (assembly GCF_027358695.1). NCBI lineage: Eukaryota > Metazoa > Chordata > Amphibia > Anura > Pelobatidae > Spea > Spea bombifrons. Next base: position 7,574,738 of record NC_071097.1, read on the forward strand.
TTTATGCCACTCTGCCTCCAGAAATGCCTTTTAACCCTGTATACGCCACAGTCTGTATGGACCCGGTTCCTGACATAAAGCTGTCTCTAGCGGACTTTCAGGTCCATGCAAAGGCAAGGCAGATAAGCCCACATGGCTGGTTTATGTCAGGAACCGGGTCCATACAGACGACTGTAAAGACCCAGAGCGCCCAAAGATTGTGTTCCTGAGTTACGGTGCAGGAGCGGAGTTGGACAGGGCCTGGTGCAGGGCGACAGCACACTCCCGGTGGGCATCTAGGGTTGTGCAGCCACATACCAATGCCCTGACATAGCAGCGGATGTTGACAGAACAGAGCAGAACTTGGAGATATCCTGCAGGCAGCCTGGAGCAGGCATGAGACATAGCACTGGAATCAAGTGCATGATGCTGCAGGCTGGAAGTAGGGAAGCTAAGCAGAGTATATAGCAGAAACATAAGCAAGGGACAGGGAGACCACGCTAGAAACATAACCAGACAAGATATACATAATACAGGGCACAACATGGAACAAGAAAGGAATACTCAAGATCTGACATGAACAGGACACCCCCCTACCAGGATTACAAGACAGGACACCCCCCTACCAGGATTACAAGACAGGACACCCCTCTCCCGGGGTTACAAGACAGGACACCCCTCTACCGGGGTTACAAGACAGGACACCCCTCTACCAGGGATACAAGACAAGACACCCCTCTACCAGGGATACAAGACAGGACAGGACAACAAGGCACAGAGCTGACAAGACTGACTAGGCAACACATGACAAGAATACACAGAAACCACAGGACCAAACCGGACTAGCCTAGGACTACAAGATAACAATTGGAGATTCCGTCACATCTTATGGCCATAGTATGCTTAGCCCACTGCTACGCCAAAGTACTCCAATGACGGTGGGTCCTAACACTAAACCCTGAAAAAAAGGAACTAAACAAACCAAACATGAAGTCCAAACACATATCAGAGACATACCTGTAGACTGCAGACTGAGACAAACAGAACACACAGGTGGGGCACACCTTATAAAGGGAACAGAGCTGAAGCAAAGAGCAAGACTGGAATTAAGGAATCAGAGATTCAGGACAGAACATTCAGAAATCCAGAAATGGACCACAGAAAGACAGGGAAACAAAAGACATGCAGCTCCGCAGCCTGGGTAGAGCGTGACAATAACTGGGGGGCAGGTTGGAAAATAAAAGGAAATAAAAAGAAAAATAATATTTTTCTCAATCATAGCTATTATTAAAAAAATAGTTTACATGAATTTACTAGTAAAACTTTTTTTCCTATAGAGTTGTCTTATATTCAGGCTTTTTCTTTTTTTTCCTAAATTTATATTTAGATTTTGGGGGGTTGTCTTATAATCGTGGTCGTTTTATAATCGAGCAAATACGGTAATAATGAAAAACATCAGAATATGTGTCAGGAGATAAGGGGATAGGGCAAATAGAAAAAATGAAACAGAAGGCTCCCAACCACTACAACCGGACTCCCCTGGGCCATCACAGAATCCCCTTGCCCCAGCTCCATCATCCCTGGTACCCTGGAATGGGGCGCTGACCTTTCAAGACTTGAAGGTGTTAGAATATTCTTTGTCTTGAATATCTAAACTTCTCCAGTGACCAAACAGCAATCAAGACCACAGCTTCTATGTCTTATTAACATCAGAATGACAGCCAGAGCTTCAGCGCTTTCAGTTGCAGCTAGAAGGGCCTTGTGGCTTAAGGCCTGGGTGGCGGATAATGCCTCTTAATATCCCTTTTAAGGGTAAGACTTTATTCAGGGAAGAGCTGGCGTCCCTTTTGGAGAAAACCACAGGGGACAAGCATTGGATGCGGCGAGTTGGCTCTGCATCCGGCAGCCTTCGGCCTCATCCTCCAACAGTGGGGTTTACCCAAATTGACCTGATGGCATCCAGAGACAAAGCTCATATTCTTTTCCCTCTCCGTCGCATTAACCCTGTGACTTTTGAACTCTCGCTACCCAGAACGCTTCCCATTCCCCGGGTTCACCAGTTTGCCCATGGAGGACCTTCTATGACGAGGACTTCCTGGGGAGTATTGGAGAGGCGTACCCCCCAGGCCGTTCTTGATTCCCGGAGGCAGCAGGGCAGTCTACAGTACCTGATACATTGGAGAGGTCTCGGTCCCGAGGAATGTTCCTGGGTGCCAGTGGTACGACTTTCTGCACCTCGGTTGATACGTGCGTTTCACGCTAAATGGCCTTCCTGTCCTGGTGGTCGCCCTGAGGGCGCCCTTTTGAGAGGGGATACTGTTACTCACTTGTCGTCGGTTCTCACACCGCTGCAGCAGCCGCCACACAGGAGAGGGAGAACCCTCTCCACCGCACGGCCACCTCCGCAGCAGCCGCCACGCAGGAGAGGGAGACCCCCCTCCTCCGCACGGCCAACTCTGCTGCCTCCACCACGGAGAGGGAGACCCCCCCTTCACCCCACGGCCAACTCTGCTGCCGTCTTCCGAGGAGCCGAACAGGAGAGGCAGACTTCCAGCCGCACGGAATTCCGCTTCAGCGAACTCCCGAATTGCAGGTCTTTATGAAGGCAGAATACGCCACACTCAAGATGGCCACGATTCCTAGATACCAGAAGTGACATCATGATCATTTTAGCGGGAGATTTGAACTTCCTCTTCAGTGTCCTATTTAAGCTCCTTAGACCAGATATACCTTGCCTTCTGATACTTGTCTATGCCTTGTGCTAGTGCCCAGATAGCGTTATACATTCCTGTTACCCGTGTTTTGACCTTGGCTTGTTTGACTACGTTGTTCTCCTGAATCCTGAACTCGGCTTGTTACTGTTTACCCTGTCTTCCGGAATCCTGACCTTTGGCTACGTTTATCTTTTATCCTGCTCTCCAGAATCCTGACCTCGGCTTGCCTGAACTTTCTCTGTCCTGGAGTGTCCTTCTCTGTCCTGGACTACGGTGTCTCCTACTACTTGTACGTGACAATAAGATTATAATAATAGATTGTTAACCAAACTGGTACACTACTACTATCCTTAATCCTACATTAACCTAATTCTAAGCTTATTTTTAGTTTTTGACCCACTTTCTTCCATCTGCATACCTGCCAATAGTCCAGAATTTCCTGTTTTTTTTCAGTCTTGTCCCGGGTTGTGAGTCAGTATGTAGGTAAGTTGCAAATGTTAGGCAAGTATGTAAAATGGTTTCCTATTCAACTTCTTCTACGTGTTCATTTATCAAGTTCATTACATGACATTTCCATGGCAACCGGCAGAAAATGAAGAAAAAACGAATAAGAAGAACGTAGACGAATATTTGCCCAAAACGAACATGGGAATGGAGGATGTGACAGAACTTCTGTCACTGGGCCTTTTGGAGGAGACTGATGGGTAGCCTCCTGCCTGTCGACAATGGGCCCTGACATTTATTATGGGAATATGTAAATTGATGCAGGTATGCAAATATCCAAACTTTAAATTAAATAAAAATATAACTATACTAGTCAGTCATATAACTATCAGTGAATACCTTATATAGAGCTGCAACTAACGATCATTTTCATAATCGATTAGTTGGCCAAATATTTTTTCGATTAATCGATTAATCGGTAAAAGAAATAAATGTACATTTTTTGTTTATTTAAAATAATTTAATGAACAAACTGGATGTTAAAAACAAACAGCAGAATGAAAAACTTATTTCCCAACATGCCTCCCCACCAGTTATGAACATTTGAGCCCAGGCTTGCCACTCTGCCCCCCAGATATGCATTATACCCCCAGATATGCCACTATGCCTTATATCCCCTATATGCCATTGTGCCCCCTGATATACCTTATACCCCCTGATATGCCACTCTGCCCCAGATATGCCAATCTGTCCCCCCAGATATGCCAATCTGTCCCCCCAGATATGCCTTATACCCCCTATATGCCATAATGCCCTCTGAAATGCCTTATACCCCAGATATGCCACACATACGTGATCGTCTTCGTCTACTAATCTCCTTGGTCCCTTCCCCATCTAGCCTACCTTATCTTCGCGGCATCGCAGGAGTTGATGGAAGCGGAAATCCACAGGTTCACCGTCAAGGGTTACAGGGCAGTGCGAATACAGGGCAACCAATTGGTTGATGCCAGAGGAAGACCCTGCAGGTGACCAATAGGCTCACTTGCACAGCCTTTTTAACTCCTGACAGCGAACCTATGGATTTCCGCTCCCATTAACCCCTGCGATGCAGCGTTGGATACCGGGAGCAGAAATCCGTAGGTTAAAGGGCTGTGCAAGCGACCAATAGGCTCACTCGCACGGCCCCTTACCACTGGTTGCTATTCAGAAATAAATAAATAAAACAACCTGGGACCCTGCTGCAACAGTTAAAAGTCTGTGCCAGTAACCAACAAAGTCGCTGGTACGGACATTTAACCTACACAGCAGGGACACCATCTATAAGATATTATGCTACTCAATGTATCTTACCAATAGATGGCAGCATTCTGCCCGAAGATATATTAGCCATATATGGTAGTGTGCTCATTTACATTTATTAATTATTCAAATAAAATATATTCCCATGATCCTTTCGTCTAAAAGTTTAATACAAAACCCCCCAAAATAAAAAAATAAATAAAAGTTTGCAAGTTCGACAGAATTAATGTCCGCCAGTGCGGACATTTAACTGTTGCAGCGGGGAGACCAGCGGATCATATTATATTTTATTTGAATAATTAATAAATGCAAATGAGTACACTACCATATATGGCTAATATATCTTCGGGCAGAATGCAAAGGTAAGGTAAGATACAGTAAGTAGCATAATAACTTTGGATTTCAAGCATATGGAACAATCCAAAGTTATTATGCTACTCAATGTATCTTACCAATAGATGGCAGCATTCTGCCCGAAGATATATTAGCCCTATATGGTAGTGTGCGCATTTGCATTTATTAATTATTCAAATAAAATATATTCCCATGATCCTTTTGTCTAACAGTTTAATACAAACCCCCCCCAAAATAAATAGAAAAAAAAAAGTTTGCAAGTTCGACAGAATTAATGTCATTGATAATCATTAATATACTTATACTGGTGACATCCACGGCATCCGAACCTTCGAGGAGGGATGACCACCCAGTGATGGGGAAACAAACTAGCTGCAGCATGGTAAGGTGTTTTATTCTTACTTTACCTTGTTTCGCCCTCACTGTGAGGTCACCTTCAGTCCGGGTAAGTGTTTGGTTAAAAAGGCTGGGTCCTGAGAACTAGATAAATACCTATACCTTGTGGGCATTTTTACTGTGAGTGGTATGGGTGATGACGAATATCTAACTTTGGAAATTGTGTGTATGGTCCAGACCGTGGTATTAGCTGGTGTCTTTCTTACCTGGCTGTTTAAAATTACAAAGAATGTACAAAAAATGCTCTCCTCTACCAATTTTATGTGAAGGAGAAATATACTGAGGTTATACTGTCTCCGGCCGACGGAGAAGTGTTGTGATTTTGGTGGTGCAATTGTTACAGGTTACACTCCGGTCGACACAAAGAAAAGTCCTCTGCAGAGGGGTACCTAGAAAAACGATTGCAAATCAGTGGCTTCAGTAATCCAGAGATGCGTTCCATTAAGGGAGTACAGCAGCGGAGGTGCAGAGCAGCTAGGACCTTAGTAGCCGGTACAATAGGTTCAGGCACACGACTTTCCCCCTCTGGGAACACATGCATACGGGAGAGGGCATCTGCCTTGACATTCTTGGAACATGGACGGTAAGTCAAAACAAAAGGAAATCGGGAGAGAAATAAGGCCCATCTGGCCTGTCGAAGGTTAAGACACTTGGTGGTTTCGATATACTGCAAATTCTTGTGGTCCGTCAGAATCAACGTACGCCTGGGATCTGTACGCCCTCCAGAAGATGACGCCACTCCTCCAGCGCAAGGATGACAGCCAGAAGTTCCTTGTTCCCGATATCATAGTTTCTCTCCGCCGGGGAGAATCTCCTGGAGAAGTAGCCGCATGGATGGAGTGGATCACTGTAGGAGGCCCTTTGAGAAAGAACAGTGCCAACCCCAGATTCGGATGCGTCGACCTCTAGAACAAAAGGTAGTTGAGGATCAGGATGATGTAGAACAGGAGCAGTGGAAAATTTGGTCTTGGCCTCAGAAGACCATTCCAGGGTATTGGCCCCCTTCGTGGTAAGAGCCGTCAAAGGAGCAGCGATCTTGGAGTAGTCGTGGATTGTTAGGGACCAGGAACCAGACGGACACAAAACGTAAAATGCAATCACATTTATTGTAATGATAATAGTGGACAAAGCCAAATCGTGATCCAAAAGCATATACCAAAAGACAAGCCGGGGTCAGGAACCAAGACAGGTACTCAGACAAGCCGGGGTCAGGAATACAGAGATCAGCGAAGTCAGGAACAAGCCAGGAATCAGGAGCCGGGATGGACGTCAGAGAAAGCCAGGTCATACACAGGAATTCAGGAACACAGGAACACAGGAATAGCACTTGCAGCCGGAAACAAAACAAGGGCAAGGAGGAAGTGAAGTTTAGCTGCTTAAATAGCCAAAAGGGGCTGGCTGTGGGCTGGGCAATGGGCTGAGTCACAGGAGTGTAGCCATGGCAACCCAGCCAGACAGAAAGCCCCAGGCGAGAGCATGGAGCAAGAAGGGCGCATGACTGAGGGGACAACAGGCAGCCCTCTCCCCCTCCCGTTTTCCTGTTTTTCACTAAATTTGCTGAGTCAGCTAGGGGGGCCGGCGGGCAAGGTTGATTGACGGCCCTGAGCTGGCGATTGATAGGTGTGCATCACCTTACTGTGCTTAGGGGTGGGGGCCACTATATATATATGGGAGCCCACCCCGTTTAGGTCACATTTTCTATTGACCAGGAAAGCTTTCCCTCCCTCCCACCCCTCTCTTTTTCCGTTTTTGGCGGTTGGTTATCAAGCTGGCATAGCGCAAGGGTTAGCCACCTTAGGTGTGGTTTGACCCGTGGTGCACAGGCCCTCGGCCTAAGTGCAGGACACTCCTTGGGCTTGTGCCTTGGTGAATCCTAGCCGTGACAATGGCTGCCGTGCAGGGGACGCCGGTGGTCTCTACGTTTTACGGTTTTACGCCTGTGCCAGCCGGTTCGGTTGTTTACAATTTAGGGTTACGATTTGTAGCCTTTATATTTGGTTTACAGTTGTTAGTTTTAAGGCTTGCACGTGTCATAAGTAAGTCGGGTGGTGCGGCACGTGCATTGCTATATTACCATATTTGCTCGATTATAAGACGACCCTGATTATAAGACGACCCCCCAAAATCTGAATATTAACTTGGAAAAAAAGAAAAAGCCTGAATATAAGACGACCCTAAAGGAAAAAAGTTTTACCAGTAAATGTTAATTCATGTAAACTATTTTTTTTAATAAAAGCTATGATTGAGAAAAATATATATTTTTTGTTTTTATTTCTTTTATATTTTCTATTGTATTTTCCAACCTGTCCCCCAGTTACGCACATCTGCCCCCAGGCTTGCCACACCAATATGGCACTGTGGCCCATGATATGCCTTTTAACCCTCTATATGCCACTGTGCCCCATGGTATGCCTTTTGACCCCCTATGTGCCACTCTGCCTCCAGAAATGCCTTATACCCCTATATCCCATTCTGGCATTTAGGGGGTTAAAATGCATATTATGGGGCAGAGTGGCATATAGGGAGGTATAAGGCATTCCAGGAGGCAGAGTGGCATTAAGGGAGTTAAAAGGCATTATATAGAGCACTCTGCCTCCTGAAATGCCTTATACCTCCCTATATGCCACTCTGCCCCATAATATGCCTTTTAACCCCCTAAGTGCCAGAGTGGCATATAGGGGTGTAAGGCATTCCAGAAATCACACACACACACACTTACCGGTGCTTCCAATTTCCTGCTGTATTGCCGGGGCAGCGGGTTGACGTCTCATTCCGCGGCAGCCGGAAGGAGGTGGAGTTGGCAGCGGGGGTTTGTATGCGTCCGTCGCAAATACCTTCCCCGGCTGTCAGAGATCAGGAACTCTGGAACTCTGATCTCTGACAGTCGGGGAAGGTATTTGCGACGGACGCATACAAACCCCCGCTGCCAACTTCACCTCCGGAAGCACCGGTAAGTGTGTGTGTGTGTGGGGGGGCGACGACAGGAGGATCCAGGTCCCCTGCAGCGGTGCGGGGGATCTGGATCTTAGTCTCCTAATCAGACCTCTATTTGAGGTCTGATTAGAAGACGACCCCGATTATAAGACGAGGGGTATTTTTCAGAGCATTTGCTCTGAAAAAAACCTCGTCTTATAATCGAGCAAATACGGTATATACTATGTTATATGTGTTTACAAATAAAGTTCATTTTACTATGAATAAAGTTATTTATATCTGTGTCACGGTGTGGAAGGCGTAAAGCGGACTGCACAGTGGCCTTATTTTTCCATAGTTGACTATAATAAAGCATTATATTATTTATTTTGTGTTTGTGTATTTATTTCGGGAAGGGGGGTAAAGAGGGCGTCGCATTGGCGCTACCTCAGTCATGTAAGCCTCCAGCAATGCAGCAGAAAAGCAGCTAGACCATAACATGGATGAAACGTCTATAATAATTAGCGAACCCCAAAAAACGCTGCAGGGGTTTCAATCCCAATGGTTGAGGCCAGTCTCGAATGGCTTGTACTTTGGATGGATCCATCTCAAACCCTGTTGGCGTTATGTCGTATCCCAGAAACGTGACTTTACGAACCTCAAACGCACACTTTTCGAGCTTGGCATATACTCCATGTAGCCGTAATCGAGACAAAACGCGAGCAACATGAGCGCGGTGTGACTGCAAATCAGGAGAGTAGATCAAAATGATCGTCCAGATACACATAGTTACATAGTTATATATAGGCTGAAAAAAGACATGCGTCCATCAAGTTCAGCCTTTCCTATATCTGTTAATTTGAAATTATTCTAGCCTTGGTGCCCGATTAATTATAATTTTAATAAAGACAGGAGGCGAGTATTTTGCATATCTTCCTTTACTCTCACCAACAGCAGCAAAGAAAGTTAACACAAGTGAAAACAACCAATAGAAACAGTACACAGGTGGTATATAAACCCCTTAACTATCTTCCTCTTTCGTCCGCTGCGAACCGGAACTGAAGAACGCAGCAAACCGTCCAGCAATGTAAAACCGAACCCAAGACTCAGAACAGGGGCTCGAACTGGAACCAGAGTCAAGCGCAAGGCGACAATGCACTCCAACTGGGAAACAGAACCGCTATGACACGGAGATGGTATCAAGCTGAAACAAAGAGAGAGACATAACAGAACCAAGTTCTTCACAAACATGGTAAATCACAGTAGAACGAGCATCACTGACACAGTCATCACAAAATATCAAACGCAACGGAGCAGACAAAACCCTCAAAAAACCGAATTCAAACCCGGCCTACTTACCCAGAGTGTACACCTAACCATCGGCAGGGCAGGGAGGGAAAATACTCGCCTCCTGTCTTTATTAAAATTATAATTATTCGGGCACCAAGGCTAGAATAATTTCAAATTTTAAGGCAAGACAGGAGGTTTCATATTTTGCATTTTTAACGCTTGAAACCAACGCCATTGCCCCCGAAGAAACCGGGCAGAAATAAAATGCCTGAAAGGTGGAGGCACGGGACCAATCCGCCGCTCGCAGAATATCCACTAAAGCTCCACCAGCCCGAAGGGCACAGGAGGCCGTAGCCCCCCCAATGGAAAGAGCACCGATGCTCTTGTAGGAGAAGAAGCAGCCTTGAAAATTTCACATAGGAGATGAGGAGTTGAGATGTCAAGACCGGACGCATAAACGTCGTACGTGACAGATAAGTCCTGACACACCCGGCGACACATTTTTGGGTCGTCTAGAAAAACCGGCTAGGATACAGACGAGGACAAAGTCTTGGTCCGCCTGTGGATCTGAAAGAAAAGACACTCAGGGGAGAATAGAGACAGCATGAGCATCCAAAGCGCTAACATCCGAAACCCTACGAAAGGATAAGAGACAACAGAAGGGTAAGGTTCGCCGACAACGGTCGGAGGGAGAGCGAATCGTTATCTGGCCATCCCGAATGAAATCTAACACGACAGCTACTTCCCACAGAGAACTGTAGCGTGGCGCCAGAGAACGGGATAAACGAATACCACGCAAAAGGTGGCAGACTAAGGGAACCCTACCCACAGGCTCGCCCGAAAAACCGGCGTGACAACACAAAATGTCTGACCGGAAAGCAGTAACCGTCCGGTAGGACTTGCCCGAGGAAAATAAATCTGCCAAGAAATTAAGAACACAGTCTAGAGTAGCCGAATGGGGATCCATGTGCCGTCCCAAACTCCAATTAGCCCATCCGCGCCAAGCTGTCTGGTATGACATACTGGTACCTGGAGCCCAAGATTTGCGGAGCAAGGACTGAGCCGCCTCCAATAGGCCAGAGACCGTTCGGGGTCCCCTGAAATCGTCCATGCCACCAGGGGGAGATTTCTTCCCAGGAGGAGCGGATGAACCTGGACCTCCGGGCCCGTCAGGAGATAGTACAGAGATGGGATCTCCAGAGGATCCTGGACAGATAACTGCAGCAGGGCTGGAAACCATGGCTGAGCATACCACAGGGGGGGGTCACCAGAACCAAAGACCCCCTGTCCCAACACAGGTGATGGATGACCCTCGAAATGACCGTCTGGCACTTCGCCCTGGATGCAAATAGATCCAGGTGCAAGACCCGACTGAGAAGTCTCCAGTCGCTCGCATCCCACCAGTGTCTGGAGAACCCGTCCGCCAAGAGATTCTCGGCGCCCGGGAGGTATTCTGCCTGCAGAGTATGTTGCGTGCAAGGCAAAAGTCGAAAATGTCCTTTGTTACCTCTGAGGTTTTTGGACCGAGAACCCCCTAAGCGGTTGATATACCGAACCGCCGACATGTTGTCTAAGAAGCCCAAGAAGAGAAAGCGGCTTGGGACTAGTTCGGAGTTGAGGGAATTGACTATAAACCCGAGTTGAAGAGTTTGCACCACGAAAACGGTCTGGGCGACCAGGGTCTCTCAGCAGCTAGAGAAGAGCAGAATGTCATCTAGATAGACTATACACCTGATACCCCTGGACCTGAAGAGAGCCATGACTGGCTTCAGGAGCTTTGTAAAGCACCAAGGGGCTGAACTTAGGCCTTGAACTGCCATACCTGCCTGCCCCAGTGAAATTGAAGAAATCGGCCGGAATCTGGGTGAATCGGGACGGAGAGAAAGCGTCCGAGAGGTCTAACAGTGTAAACCAATCGCCTTCCGACGTAAGGTCTCAGAAGAGACGGATCCCTTCCATTTTGAAGTGGCGATAAACAACGAAAGCATTGAGAGCCCGTAGATTGAGCACCGGGCAGAAATCCCTGGTGCATAAGCGTACTAGGAAAATGGAGCTGAGGAAACAGATTGATCCTTGCCCGCTGGATAGCCCCCTTGTCGCAGAAGGCGCGGAGTTCTGCTTCTATTAAGGCCAGATCGGTCATGCCCCCGAGATGTGGGCGGTCAGCGTACTTGAAAGGGGGAAGAGATGAAAAACTATCTGGAAAACCTGTACCGTTTGGAGGATCCAAGGGTCCGACGAAATCCACACCCAGTTGTGGAAAGAGATGATATATGGCCCGCAACCCGAGGAAGGGAAAGAAGGACACGAAGCATTCGGACTTACCGAAAACGGAGCGTCCCCTGGGAAATCCGGAAGCGCCTCTACTGTCTCCACGTGGATTGAAGGCCCTCTGTTGGAACGGAGTCCTGTAGGACATCTGGTTCTGAGGGAAGTACCGGGAGCCTTGGGATGAACGGCTGGCGGCCCGGCGGTCGACCAGCCCTCCCAGAAAAACAAAGGCCAGTCTGAAAGACCTTCCTCATTGACAGTTTGGCCTTATTCCATGATGTCAAGGATACGTGGCGGTTTAATTCCTTGACGAATGTGTCTCCAAACAGTAAGCAGCCGCACCTAGGTCTTTAGGGCCCAATTCTGCCAACCTGGGATCCATGCGGAGTAAAGCCGCTTTGCGACGTCCAGTAGCAATTGAAACAGTTGCATTTCCCAACAGGCATACCACACAAAGTGCCCAATCTCGGATAGTCTTGTGATCAAGGGGTGTCTCCTGTAGAACTGCTCTGTCTGCCAGGGATAGGATTTGGGTGACTGCTCCCAAGTTCTGCTGGGGATCAGCTAGGTGGGGCTCATCCACCAAATACTCACGGACGAAGCATGAGTCGAAATCCCTGGGCGAGACCAGATTTGCTGAAGCCTCTGATTCACTAGATGAATCCGCGAGCCATACGTCCACTATAGATAATGGGTCATGCAAAGGAGTGTCAGAGGGTTATGGGCGTTTGGCAGGTACCTTACCCTTGCCGACTGAAACACTACTGCCCTTCCAAGGCCGTTTGGAGCCGGACGCCTCTCCTTCAGATTTCTCGGATTCTGACTCCGATGGTATTGCCTCTAGTCTGGTCTGGAGGGAGCAGGAGGCTGCCCTTGGGGCAAATTGGCAGACATTTTAGAGAAAAAGGATTCCACAGGGACTCAGCCTGTATATATTGTGCAAGGCCACAGGGGCTCTGCCTGTATATATTGTGCAAGGCCACAGGGACTCTGCCTGTATATATTGTGCAAGGCCACAGCCTGTATATATTGTGCAAGGCCACAGGGACTCAGCCTGTATATATTGTGCAAGGCCACAGGGACTCAGCCTGCATATATTGTGCAAGGCCACAGGGACTCAGCCTGCATATATTGTGCATGGCCACAGGGACTCAGCCTGCATATATTGTGCATGGCCACAGGGACTCAGCCTGCATATATTGTGCATGGCCACAGGGACTCAGCCTGTATATATTGTGCAAGGCCACAGGGACTCAGCCTGTATATATTGTGCAAGGCCACAGGGACTCAGCCTGTATATATTGTGCAAGGCCACAGGGACTCAGCCTGTATATATTGTGCATGGCCACAGGGACTCAGCCTGTATATATTGTGCATGGCCACAGGGACTCAGCCTGTATATATTGTGCATGGCCACAGGGACTCAGCCTGTATATATTGTGCATGGCCACAGGGACTCAGCCTCTATATATTGTGCAAGGCCACAGGGACTCAGCCTGTATATATTGTGCAAGGCCACAGGGACTCAGCCTGTATATATTGTGCAAGGCCACAGGGACTCAGCCTGCATATATTGTGCAAGGCCACAGGGACTCAGCCTGCATATATTGTGCAAGGCCACAGGGACTCAGCCTGTATATATTGTGCAAGGCCACAGGGACTCAGCCTGCATATATTGTGCAAGGCCACAGGGACTCAGCCTGCATATATTGTGCATGGCCACAGGGACTCAGCCTGTATATATTGTGCATGGCCACAGGGACTCAGCCTGTATAAATTGTGCATGGCCACAGGGACTCAGCCTGTATATATTGTGCAAGGCCACAGGGACTCAGCCTGTATATATTGTGCAAGGCCACAGGGACTCAGCCTGTATATATTGTGCAAGGCCACAGGGACTCAGCCTGTATATATTGTGCATGGCCACAGGGACTCAGCCTGTATATATTGTGCATGGCCACAGGGACTCAGCCTGTATATATTGTGCATGGCCACAGGGACTCAGCCTGTATATATTGTGCATGGCCACAGGGACTCAGCCTGTATATATTGTGCATGGCCACAGGGACTCAGCCTCTATATATTGTGCAAGGCCACAGGGACTCAGCCTCTATATATTGTGCAAGGCCACAGGGACTCAGCCTCTATATATTGTGCAAGGCCACAGGGACTCAGCCTCTATATATTGTGCAAGGCCACAGGGACTCAGCCTCTATATATTGTGCAAGGCCACAGGGACTCAGCCTGTATATATTGTGCAAGGCCACAGGGACTCAGCCTGTATATATTGTGCAAGGCCACAGGGACTCAGCCTGTATATATTGTGCAAGGCCACAGGGACTCAGCCTGTATATATTGTGCAAGGCCACAGGGACTCAGCCTGTATATATTGTGCAAGGCCACAGGGACTCAGCCTGTATATATTGTGCATGGCCACAGGGACTCAGCCTGTATATATTGTGCATGGCCACAGGGACTCAGCCTGTATATATTGTGCATGGCCACAGGGACTCAGCCTGTATATATTGTGCATGGCCACAGGGACTCAGCCTGTATATATTGTGCATGGCCACAGGGACTCAGCCTGTATATATTGTGCATGGCCACAGGGACTCAGCCTGTATATATTGTGCATGGCCACAGGGACTCAGCCTGTATATATTGTGCATGGCCACAGGGACTCAGCCTGTATATAATGTGCATGGCCACGGGGACTCAGCCTGTATATAATGTGCATGGCCATGGGGACTCAGCCTGTATATAATCTGCATGGCCACGGGGACTCAGCCTGTATATAATGTGCATGGCCACAGGGACTCAGCCTGTATATAATGTGCAAAACCACATGGACTCAGCCTGTATATAATGTGCAAAACCACATGGAGTCAGCCTGTATATAATGTGCAAAACCACATGGACTCAGCCTGTATATAATGTGCAAAACCACATGGAGTCAGCCTGGGAGATGCAATTCCAGAAAATCCCCAACGATTATTGAAAATAATGCAGGGCTCACCCTGTAACCACTCCAGTGAGGGGGACGTTCTAAACAGCATATTGGGGATGATGGGATGATGGGATGATTGGCTGCAATATTCAGCACTATCAATAGGTGTCAGTATACTTTTTACACTCATGGTAAATCACAGTATGTTCTTTTTGGTAGTTCTTGATACTAAGTTGCAACGAATACATTGCAAAAAGAAGCTGCAAATGTTTAACTATTTATTTGCTGAAATATATACAGTTTTATAAAGGAATCATGGTAAATTCTATAGAAATAATAGAAACATTTTAAGTAATCAACATATTGATATAATATGGTACATGTATGTACAAACACCATATTTTACCTGTTTTGATTGGCACAATATGGGAATATATATTATTATTATTTTTATATGGGGATTATGGGTGGAATATTATAGTTACACATGTTAAGGAACATATTTGACCCATTTCTGATAAGAATATGGCTATAAATATTTTTTTACATGGGGATTATGGGTGGAATATTATAGTTACACATGCTAAGGAACATATTTGACCCATTTCTGACAAGAATATGGCTATAAATATTTTTTTACATGGGGATTATGGGTGGAATATTATAGTTACACATGCTAAGGAACACATTTGACCTGTTTTTGATAAGAATATGGGTATAATTATTTTTTTACATGGGGATTATGGGTGGAATATTATAGTTACACATGCTAAGGAACACATTTGACCTGTTTTTGATAAGAATATGGGTATAATTATTTTTTTACATGGGGATTATGGGTGGAATATTATAGTTACACATGCTAAGGAACACATTTGACCCATTTCTGATAAGAATATGGCTATAAATATTTTTTTACATGGGGATTATGTGTGGAATATTATAGTTACACATGCTAAGGAACATATTTGACCCATTTCTGACAAGAATATGGCTATAAATATTTTTTTACATGGGGATTATGGGTGGAATATTATAGTTACACATGCTAAGGAACATATTTGACCCATTTCTGATAAGAATATGGGAGTATTATTATTTTTATATGGGGATTATGGGTGGAATATTATAGTTACACATGCTAAGGAACACATTTGACCCATTTCTGATAAGAATATGGCTATAAATATTTTTTTACATGGGGAATATGGGTGGAATATTATAGTTACACATGCTAAGGAACACATTTGACCCATTTCTGATAACAATATGGGTATAATTATTTTTTTACATGGGATTATGGGTGGAATATTATAGTTACACATGCTAAGGACCATATTTGACCCATTTCTGATAAGAATATGGGTATAATTATTTTTTACATGGGGATTATGGGTGGAATATTATAGTTTCACATGCTAAGGAACACATTTGACCCATTTCTGATAACAATATGGGTATAATTATTTTTTTACATGGGGATTATGGGTGGAATAGTATAGTTACACATGCTAAGGAACACATTTGACCTGTTTTTGATAAGAATATGGCTATAAATATTTTTTTACATGGGGATTATGGGTGGAATATTATAGTTACACATGCTAAGGAACACATTTAACCCATTTCTGATAAGAATATGGCTATAATTTTTTTTTTACATGGGGTTTATGGGTGGAATATTATAGTTACACATGCTAAGGAACATATTTAACCCATTTCTGATAAGAATATGACTATAAATATTTTTTTACATGGGGATTATGGGGGAATATTATAGTTACACATGCTAAGGAACACATTTGACCCATTTCTGATAAGAATATGGCTATAAATATTTTTTTACATGGGGATTATGGGTGGAATATTATAGTTACACATGCTAAGGAACATATTTGACCCATTTCTGATAAGAATATGGCTATAAATATTTTTTTACATGGGGAATATGGGTGGAATATTATAGTTACACATGCTAATGAACATATTTGACCCATTTCTGATAAGAATATGGGAGTATTATTATTTTTATATGGGGATTATGGGTGGAATATTATAGTTACAAATGCTAAGGAACATATTTGACCCATTTCTGATAAGAATATGGCTATAAATATTTTTTTACATGGGGATTATGGGTGGAATATTATAGTTACACATGCTAAGGAACACATTTGACCTGTTTTTGATAAGAATATGGCTATAAATATTTTTTACATGGGGAATATGGGTGGAATATTATAGTTACACATGCTAAGGAACACATTTGACCCATTTCTGATAAGAATATGGGTATAATTATTTTTTTTACATGGGGATTATGGGTGGAATATTATAGTTACACATGCTAAGGAACATATTTGACCCTTTTCTGATAAGAATATGGGTATAATTATTTTTTTACATGGGGATTATGGGTGGAATATTATAGTTACACATGCTAAGGAACATATTTGACCCATTTCTGATAAGAATATGGGTATAATTATTTTTTTACATGGGGATTATGGGTGGAATATTATAGTTACACATGCTAAGGAACATATTTGACCCATTTTTGATAAGAATATGGGAGTATTATTTTTATATGGGGATTATGGGTTGAATATTATAGTTTCACATTCCAAGGAACACATTTGACCCATTTCTGATAAGAATATGGGAATATTATTATTTTTGCATGGGGATTATGGGTTGAATATCATGGTTACACATGCCAAGGAACAAATTTGACCTTTTTCTTACAGGAATATGGGAGTATTATTATTTTTACATGGGGATTATGGGTGGAATATTATAGTTACACATGCTAAGGAACATATTTGACCTGTTTTTTTATAAGAATATGGCTATAAATATTTTTTACATGGGGATTATGGGTGGAATTTTATGGTTACAAATGCCAAAGAACACATTTGACCTGCTTCTGATAAGAATATGGGAATTTTATTATTTGTACATGGGGATTGTGGGTGGAATATTATAGTTACACATCCTAAGGAACACATTTGACCTGTTTCTGATAAGAATATGGCTATAAATAATTTTTATATATGGGGATTATGGGTGGAATATTATGGTTACACATGTTAAGTACCTTATTTAACAAGTTTCTGTTAAGAATATGGCTATAATTATTTTCTACATGGGGATTTTGGGCGCAATATCAAGGTTACACATGCCATGGAACATAATTGACCTGTTTCTGATAAGAATATGGGTAAAATCATTTTTCTACATGGGGATTATGGGCGGAATATTATGGTTACACATGGCTAGTGATGTATTTCACTTGTTTCTGGTAAGAAAATGGGTATGATTTTTTAAAATCTAAAGCTTAGTCATCAAAAAACACAAAACTTTTCAGTTTCCGCTTGTTCAAAGTGAAGTTATTAATTTTTAAATAGTGATAGCTAAATCGCCTTATAAGAATATTCGTAAAAAAAAAACAAAAAAAAACCAGTAGCTAAATCATCAAAATTGATCGGCCAGCAAAGAGTTGCAATGAGCACAGATTATACCTAGTAAAGAATCTATAAAAGTTCATTCAAAATGTGAAGCTTTATCATCAGAAAACACAAAATATTTCAATTTGCAATTATTCAAATTTAAATTCAATAAAGTATGTGTCAATGGTACCGTCAATTTTAGTAAAAAAACAGATTAAATTATCTAAATAATAGCAGCTAAATTGCCTTGTAAAAGGTATTTATATTCATGTTCAGTGGTCAAAATTTGTTGATATAAATTTAAAAAAAAATAATAAAAAATAAATATATATATATATATATATATATATATATATATATATATACCAACATTCTATTAAGACAAGTGTCAAATGTTACTAGGGGTGTGTAACCATGACATTTCACCCATAATCCCCATTTAGAAAAACATTTATACACATTTTATTAACAGAAATAGATCAAATATGTTACATGCAATCATATCATTCCATCAATAATCCCTATTAAAAAAATTACCATACACATTTTCTAATCAGAAACAAGTGAAATACATTACTAGGCATGTGTAACCATAATATTCCATCCATAATCCCCATATAGAAAATGAGTATACTCATATTCTTATCAGAAAGAGGTCAATTATGTTCCTTGGCATGTGTAACCTTGATATTGCACCCATAATCCCCATGTAGAAAAATAATTGCCATATTCTTATCAGAAACAGATCCAATATGTTCCTTGGCATCTATAACCATAATATTCCACCCATCATCCCCATATACCCCCCCCCATATTCTTATGAGAACAAGGTCAGATGTGTTCCTTAGCATATTTAACTATAATATTCCACCCATAATCGCCATTTAAAAAAAGATTATACCCATATTCTTATCAGAAATGGGTCAAATATGTTACTTAGCATGTGTAACTATAATATTCCACCCATAATCCCCCCCGTAAAAAATAATTATACCCATATTCTTATCAGAAACAGGTGAAATATGCTCTTTAGCATGTGTAACTATAATATTCCACCCATAATCCCCATGTAAAAATAATAAAAAGCCCATATTCTTATCAAAAATGGGTCAAATTTGTTCCTTGGCATCTGCAACCATGATATTCCACCCATATTCCCCATGTAAAAAATATTATACCCATATTCTTATCAGAAATGGGTCAAATATGTTCCTTAGCATGTGTAACTATAATATTCCACCCATAATCCCCATGTAAAAAAATGAGTATACCCATATTCTTATCAGAAATGGGTGAAATATGTTCCTTAGCATGTGTAACTATAATATTCCACCCATATTCCCCATGTAAAAATAATAACACTCCTATATTCGTATCGGAAAAAGGTCAAATGTGTTCCTTGGCTTGTGTAACTATAATATTCCACCCATAATCCCCCCCGTAAAAAAATAATTATACCCATATTCTTGTCAGAAATGGGACAAATTTGTTCCTTGGCATCTGTAACCATGATATTCAACCCATAATCCCCATGTAAAAATAATAATATTCCCATATTCTTATCAGAAATGGGTCAAATGTGCTCCTTGGCATGTGAAACTATAATATTCCACCCATAATCTCCATGTAAAAAAATGAGTATACCCATATTCTTATCAGAAATGGGCGAAATGTGTTCCTTAGCATGTGTATCTATAATATTCCACCCATATTCCCCATGTAAAAAATATTTATAGCCATATTCTTATCAAAAACAGGTCAAATATGTTCCTTAGCATGTGTAACTATAATATTCCACCCATAATCCCCATGTAAAAAAAATAATTATACCCATATTCTTATCAGAAATGGGTCAAATATGTTACTTAGCATTTGTAACTATAATATTCCACCCATAATCCCCATGTAAAAAAATAATTATACCCATATTCCTATCAGAAATGGGTCAAATATGTTACTTAGCATTTGTAACTATAATATTCCACCCATATTCCCCATGTAAAAAAATAATTATACCCATATTCTTATCCGAAACGGATCAAATATGTTACTTAGCATTTGTAACTCTAATATTCCACCCATAATCCCCATGTAAAAATAATAATACTCCCAATTTCCTGTCAGAAAAAGGTCAAATTTGTTCCTTGGCATCTGTAACCATGATATTCAACCCATAATCCCCATGCAAAAATAATAATAATATTCCCATATTCTTATCAGAAATGGGTCAAATGTGTTCCTTGGAATGTGAAACTATAATATTCAACCCATAATCCCCATATAAAAATAATAATACTCCCATATTCTTATCAAAAATGGGTCAAATATGTTCCTTAGCATGTGTAACTATAATATTCCACCCATAATCCCCATGTAAAAAAATAATTATACCCATATTCTTATCAGAAATGGGTCAAATATGTTCCTTAGGATGTGTAACTATAATATTCCACCCATAATCCTCATGTAAAAAAACATTTATAGCCATATTCTTATCAAAAACAGGTCAAATGTGTTCCTTAGCATGTGTAAATATAATATTCCACCCATAATCCCCATGTAAAAAAATAATTATACCCATATTCTTATCAGAAATGGGTCAAATATGTTCCTTAGCATGTGTAACTATAATATTCCACCCATAATCCCCATGTAAAAAAACATTTATAGCCATATTCTTATCAAAAACAGGTTAAATGTGTTCCTTAGCATGTGTAAATATAATATTCCACCCATAATCCCCATGTAAAAAAATGAGTATACCCATATTCCTATCCGAAACAGGTCAAATTTGTTCCTTGGCATCTGTAACCATGATATTCCACCCATAATCCCCAGGTAAAAATAATAATATTCCCATATTCTTATCAGAAATGGGTCAAATGTGTTCCTTGGCATGTATAACTATAATATTCCACCCATAATCCCCATGTAAAAAAATTAGTATAGCCATATTCTTATCAGAAATGGGTGAAATATGTTCCTTAGCATGTGTAACTATAATATTCCACCCATATTCCCCATGTAAAAAATATTTATAGCCATATTCTTATAAAAAACAGGTCAAATGTTTTCCTTAGCATGTGTAACTATAATATTCCACCCATAATCCCCATGTAAAAAAATAATTATACCCATATTCTTATCAGAAACGGGTCAAATATGTTCCTTAGCATGTGTAACTATAATATTCCACCCATAATCCCCATGTAAAAATAATAATACTCCCATATTCCTGTCAGAAAAAGGTCAAATTTGTTCCTTGGCATGTGTAACTATAATATTCCACCCATATTCCCCATGCAAAAATAATAATATTCCCATATTCTTATCAGAAACGGGTCAAATTTGTTCCTTGGCATGTGAAACTATAATATTCTATCCATAATCCACATATAAAAATAATAATACTCCCATATTCTTATCAGAAATGGGTCAAATATGTTCCTTAGCATGTGGAACTATAATATTCCACCCATAATCCCCATGTAAAAAAATATTTATAGCCATATTCTTATCAGAAACGGGTCAAATGTGTTCCTTAGCATGTGTAACTATAATATTCCACCCATAATCCCCATGTAAAAAAATATTTATAGCCATATTCTTATCAGAAACGGGTCAAATGTGTTGCTTAGCATGTGTAACTATAATATTCCACCCATAATCCCCATGTAAAAAAATGAGTATACCCATATTCTTATCCAAAACAGGTCAAATTTGTTCCTTGGCATCTGTAACCATGATATTCAACCCATAATCCCCATGTAAAAATAATAATATTCCCATATTCTTATCAGAAATGGGTCAAATGTGTTCCTTGGCATGTGAAACTCTAATATTCCACCCATAATCCCCATATAAAAATAATAATAATATATATTCCCATATTGTGCCAATCAAAACAGGTAAAATATAGTGTTTGCACATACATGTACCATATTATATCAATATGTTGATTACTTAAAATGTTTCTATTATTTCTATAGAATTTACCATGATTCCGTTATAAAACTGTATATATTTCAGCAAATAAATAGTTAAACATTTGCAGCTTCTTTTTGCAATGTATTCGTTGCAACTTAGTATCAAGAACTACCAAAAAGAACATACTGTGATTTACCATGAGTGTAAAAAGTATACTGACACCTATTGATAGTGCTGAATATTGCAGCCAATCATCCCATCATCCCATCATCCCCAATATGCTGTTTAGTACGTCCCCAGTGAGGCACAGATGAGAAGGAGACAATGAATATAAATAATGAAAGACAAGTAAAAAAATATACATACATACACATTATATATATATATATATATATATATATCTCTCTACCAGAAATCTATACTGTATATAAATGTGCATACCCACCTAATTATCTAGAATTAGGTGAAAAAAGCAATATGTAATGAATAATAAATGGATAATATTCAATAAATCAGCAATAAATGTAGGTAGGAAGAGGACTGACCTGCCACTTTGGTGAGCAGCAAAGAAAGAGGAAGATAGTTAAGGGGTTTATATACCACCTGTGTACTGTTTCTATTGGTTGTTTTCACTTGTGTTAACTCTTTCTTTGCTGCTGTTGGTGAGAGTAAAGGAAGATATGCAAAATATGAAGCCTCCTGTCTTGCCTTAAAATTTGTTGCTGTTGATCCAAAACAAGGCAAAAAAACCCCAGTTTGGCTCTTTCCAATTTTACACTAACCAGGGAAAAAAATTCCTTCTTGACCCCAAAATGGCAGTCAGATTTCTCCTTGGATCAATAAGCCGTTTCACCAAAATTAAAGATTATATCCCCGAATATTATGTTTTTCCAAGTATCCATCCAGTTGCAGTTTAAACGTCTGTACAGACTCCGATAAAACTACCTCTGCAGGCAGAGAATTCCACATCATTATTGTCCTTACTGTAAAAAACCCTTTCCTCTGCTTTAGTTTAAATCTCCTTTCTTCCACTCTAAACGCGTGACCACGTGTCCTATGCATAGTCCTGTTTATGAACAGATTTCCACACAATGGTTTGTATTGGCCCCGAATATATTTCTATAATGTTCTCATATCCCCTCTGAGGCAACGTTTTTCTAAACTAAACAGATTTAAATTAGTTATGATTCGTAAGGACGGTGAAGGATCGTCCGTACAAATAGGGTTGGAACTTGCAGAGCAAACCAAAGCCAGGCATTCTTTTTCAATGGCGGCGTAGCTCACCTCCCAGGGAAGTAGTTTGCGGCTGATGTATGCCACTGGGTGTTCGTTACCATCGTCTCTGACCTGGTTTAATACTGCTCCCAACCCGAACATAGAAGCATCTGTATGGACGACAAAGCGTTTGGATGCATCCGGTGCAGCTAGTACAGGAGCTTGCACTAAAGCCTGCTTGAGTTGTCTGAACACCGCCTCGCACTCCGGAGACCACAGGACTTGTGCTATAGTGCTATAGTTGGGGACAAACTTACGGTAACCTAGGAACGCTAGGACCTGTGTTTTAGTACGGGCTACTGGCCAGTTGGCAACCGCCTCCACTTTAGCAGGCTCTGGTCTCTGTCTCCCACACCCCACCCGGTGTCTTATATATTGGACTTCAGACAGACCAATGTGGCACTTGTCTGGCTTAATTGTCAGCCCTGCATCGCGGATTCTGGATGTTCCCCCCAGGTGGCACTATGGATGGCTATGTCATCTAGATAGGCGCAGGCATACTCCTGCAACCCATCCAGCAGGCGGTCTATCATCCGGTGCATTCTTCGTCCCAAACGGCATGACTTTAAACTAGTACAAGCCGTATGGGGTAATGAATGCAGACTTCGGCCTAGCCTCCGCGTCCAGAGGTATCTGCCAATCGCCCTTACATAAGTCGATAGTGGTGAGGAACCTTCCCCCTGTGATCCGGTCTAATAAGTCGTCTACCCAGGGCATCGGGTACGCATCAGTCACGGTGCGGTCATTCAGTCGCCTATAGTCAACACAGAATCCGGTGGTGCCATCCTTCTTAGGGACGAGAACGACTGGGGAAGCCCAGGGGCTGACGGAGGGTTCGATGACCCCGAGATCTAGCATCTCCCCAATCTCCTGAAGCATGCTTTCTCGGACAGCATCAGGGTTGCGGTAAGCGGGTTGCCTTAAGGGATGGGGGTCTGTGGTCTCCACTTTATGAACCGCTAGGGGGGTGTAGCCAGGTGAGAACACAGCTCGTCGTTCCTCTAAGATCTTGGTGACCTGGTCCCTCTCTGAGGAGCCAGCCCTTCTAGCCTAACTCTCTATACTTTTCTGGGTTTCAATATCCCCTGGTAAGCCGGGCAGGGGCAGACCCTCCCATTTCCCTACAGCGGGGCGCATATGGCGACCACCGCCTCCTCCCTTTCCAAGTACGGCTTCAGCATGTTGACATGGAAGGTCCGCCGGACCCGCTCATCTGAACATCTGGCCACAATATAGGTGGTGTCACAGAGTCATTGCGTTATCTTGTAAGGACCGTGCCGGGCTGCCTGCAGTTTGTTTTGCTTGACCGGACGGAGAGCCAATACTTTTTGCCCTATCTAGAAGGTGCGATCCCTAGCCGTCCGTTCATACCACCTCTTCTGTCTGCCCTGAGCTCTCTGGAGATTGTCCTTCACTAGGGTCTTGTATCTCTGGAGCCCCAATCCATAGGTAATTACGGACGGGTTGTCTGTTGTACCGTGCCTTCCCAGTGTTCCCGCAGGAGATCTAAGGGGCCTCGAACCCTCCGGCCATATAACAGCTCGAAGGGGGAGAACCCTGTGGACTCCTGCGGGACTTCCCGGTAGGCAAACAAGAGATGGGGCAGGTGGCGCTCCCAGTTATTGTGCTCTGAGGCAAAGGTCCGTATGGGGCCTGGGCGCTGTCACGACCACCACCACACTGGCACTTACCGCAGATGTTTTTCTACCCAAAGTACTACTGCTGAAGGAGAAGCCCCTGGCGGCAGCACCCCAGGATTTAGAGGATCCCAACAGTAAGGAGGCCAGGTAGAGGTAGGTAATATTGGAACGGAGTTGGATCAACAAGGTATTGGTAAAGCATAGAAGGATCTGGTAAAGGATCCAGCAGGGTGGAGATGATGCCAAAACGGGAGTCATTAGCTTGCCCGTGCTTGCCGGGACTGTGACAGGTGCTTTACCGGTCTGTTTCCCCCATCCGTGGCACTACGATAGAGTCTGTCCCCTTCCCAATGGAACCAGTAGTCGTCCATCCCCCCAGGCTTACTGAGAGCCTTCTGTCGGTATGCTGCTAGGGAGTCGTCCTGTTGTACTTCCTTACTGAAGTCTGTCGGGGAGTCCCAGGTGAGGGGGTCAGGGCCAGAGTCAAGGTCAGTGGGTCTTACCTGGGTCTCTTCGGAGGGAGGTGGCTTCTTTTGTTAGGCTTGTAGCCTTCCGCAGGGTGTGCTTCCGCAGGCTCGGAGGGGCCAAATGTGGAGGTGAGATGGCCCAAGTCGTTGCCCAGTAGAATTTCCTTGGGGAGCCTAGTCATGAGTCCCACTTCTAGGGTGCTGGCAGCTGCCTCCCAGTCCAGATGCACCTGAGCCGTGGGGATTCAATATACTTTGCCCCCTGCGACTGGTATTGCCACAAATTTCCCAGTTGTTACCGGGACTGGTAGCCTCTGGGGTTCCACCATAGTTAAGGTGGCTCCGGAATCACAGAACCCCCTGGCCACTTGCCCATTGAGTAACACAGGCTGGCAGTGATGATGGCTTGTACGATGTCTGCCTCGTGTAAAATTCCCCAGTCTTCTTCCTGATTAACACATTGAACCACTATGCGCCGGGGCCTTCCTCGATATGGTCCCGACACCTGGGGTTGCTGGGGACAGTTCAACTCAATGTGTCCCGTTTGGTTGCATGAGCGAGGACTTCCCATGGCTGTAGCCTGCGGTGGGGATGGGGCTGGCAGATACCGGGGGGCTGGCCAGGTGTTGGTTAGCCCGGCACGTGTCCTGGTACTCATCTGCCAAGCTGGCGGCTTGGGCTAGGTCTCGGCGATGACGGTCCCGGACCCAGTCCTGGACATCAGGGGGAGTGTGGTTAAAAAACTGCTCCAGAAGGAACAACTGAGTCACCTCTTGGGCGGTCACTACTCGGCTCCCTGTGAGCCAGTTTTGCACTGCTTTCTGCATCCGATGCCCCCATTCTTGGTACGTGTCTTTCTCCGTCCTCCTCAGACTACGGAACTTGAGTCTTTGTGCCTCCGGGGTGATGGCGAAACGAGCTAGTAATTGTTCTTGCACTCGCTCGTAGCTGGTACAGTCTTTGTCGGCCACTGCTCGGTAGGCTTCAGCCGCCGATGGTTACTTTATCTGCGTCTCTCACTTGTTGCAACAGACATTGCCGCTCGAAGTCTTGGAGATATCCTTCGATGTCCCCCTCCGCCTCCATGAAGGATTTGAAGGCTGCATAGGGGAGCTTTCAGCAGTTACTCGCCTTGGAGTGGGAAATCTCATTTCTTTCCCCTGAAGAACGTGCTTGTTGGGGATACCTTAGCGCAGTCACCTCCGCTAGCACCTGGTTCACTATCTCTGCGGGTGGATGGGCCCCGTAGCAGGACAGGCAGAACAGAACATCCCTCTGGAACTCATCCTGGTCTGCTGGGGTAACAGGGCCGGCTTGAGCCTGGTCTTCCGCCATCAGTTCCGCAATGATGGTATCCCTGGTAACCTTTCCACAAGCCTCCAGGAGGTCTTTCAAAGTATTCGGCTTACGTTTAGCATACTGCTGGTCCATGCACTCGTAGGGTGCTCTCTGTCTCGGCTTCTTGGTCCTGGTAGTGGTTTGGATGTCCCGTTTAGCTAGGAGCAATCCCGCCGCTGCTACCGACTACCTCCGCTGTCTTATGCTGCCTTACCCCGAGACACACACACTTTCCCCGGTTTCCCAGTCAATAGCCGAGACTCAGTGTAGGGTATAACATTAAGAACGCTTTATTGTACACAGACACAGGTATATATACACCCCGTACCAGACTTTCATTACTACCTGTCAAGTGATGTTCACTTTACGGCCAAGAACCTACAGCACGGATCATATAAGAGTGCATACTGTGATCACTCTCCTTACGGGGGAACCACACCAATGGACCCATAATATCTTGTGGATCAATAGTCCCATTATGGATTCCTGGACCTCCTTTCAACAAGCCATGGCGGCATTATATGATGATCCCCATAGAGCCTCCACAGCACAGAACACCTTACGAAATCTCCGACAAGGTAGAAGACCCATTGAGAAATATGTGACGGAATTCCGCCAGGCGGCTGTGGAGACAGCATGGAACGAAGCTGCTCTCCTTGATCAATTTCATCTGGGTCTTTCCGAGGCCTTGAAAGACGAACTAGCTCGTATTGGGAACGTGCCACTGGATACAGTCCACCAATGGTTAATCGACCAGTCGCCTCACCTACACCTGTTCCTACCCAGAGCACTGACGAACCCATGAGAATTGGTCTCTTCAGAGGACCACTAACTGCCACTGAACGCGCCAGGAGACGGACTCTACACCTATGTCTGTATTGCGGTAAAGCTAACCACTTACTCCGTGACTGCCCTGAACGACCCTCTAGACCTAGAGGTAAGCTGCTATCTACACAGCCTAATGGTCTACCCGTATCTCCGTACGCCGCACCTCACCTTTCTGTCTCTCTCCTGTTACAGTGGAATGAAAAGGCTATAACAACCACCACTATGATAGGGCCAGCGGGAATTTCATGGATATGACCTTTGCATAGTTACATAGTTACTTAGTTCATAAGGTTGAAAAAAACCCTAATTAAGCTACTTCAAATTCTGCCATCAGGGGAAAAAAAATCCTTCTTGACTCCAAGAGGCAATCTGATTTTTCCTTCAATCAAGAAGCTCTAAAATATTAATGTTATTCTATTTATAGCCCTTACACCAAATACCACGTTGTTCTAAGAATATCCCTGTCCATATACATCTTGTGGATGGCAATCCCTTGGCTGCCAGTCCTATTATTCACGAGACAGAGGCCTTGGAGAACAGTTAACATTTGACTTGGTCCAGTCACCCTTGTTCCCCATAATACTGGGCCTTCCTTGGCTCAGACGCCATAATCCCAATATAAACTGGAGTACTGGGTTGTTGTCCTTTTCATCCTCCTATTGCATGGGACATTGTTTACAACAGGTCGCACAGCTTTCCACTATGGATACCACTGATAAAGAGGGGACAGCATCCGGTCTTCCTGCAGTTTACAGTCCATTTGCCAATGTATTTGAGAAAAAGGGCACTGAGCAGCTACCACCACATCGCAAGTATGACTGCCCCATCAACCTCCTTCCTGGTGCCCCTATACCTTATGGTCGCATATATCCTCTGTCATGTCCAGAACTACAACACCTAAAAGAATACATTGATGGTGCCCTAAAGAAAGGCTTCATACGCACCTCCACCTATCCTGCAGGCGCTGGGATTTTCTTTGTGGAGAAGAAAGATGGAGGCCTGCGTCCTTGTGTGAACTACCGAGCTCTTAATGCTATAACAGTCAAGAGTAGCTATCGCTACCATTAATAACCAAATTGCTGGATCACCTCAGTTCTGCTCATATATATACCAAAATACCTCAGGGGGGCCTACAACCTAGTGAGAATCCGTGAGGGCGATGAGTGGAAGACAGCATTCCGAACTCGTTCGGATATTTCAAGTACACGGTAATGCCTTTCGGATTGTGCAATGCCCCGGCTACTTTCCAACACTAGCTCAACAATGTTTTCCGAGACTACCTCAATGTCTTCATGGTCCTCTATCTCGATGATATTCTAGTGTTTCACCTTCATTGGAAGAACATCGTTCCCATATGCACAAAGTGCTTACCCGTCTAAGGGAACAAGGACTATATGCCAAACTAGAAAAATGTATATTTGAAGCAACTTCCGTGGAATTCCTCAGGTTTCTTTTAACACCACAAGGTTTGATGATGGACAATAAAAAGACTATCGCTATCTCACAATGGCCAAAACCTTTGACAATATATTTGATCCTTTCCAATCAGGCTTCAGAAAACGTCATAGCACTGAAACTGCCCTGGTTCGCGTTCTGAATGATCTCTTGATGTCAAGAGACAAGGGTGATCATTCAATCCTAATTCTTCTAGACCTGTCAGCAGCATTTGACACCATTGATCATAAGATTCTTATTGAGCGGCTGCAAGACCTATGCGGGCTGGGAGGCATGCGGAGTACCACAAGGATCCATTCTATCTCCCACTCTATTTGCCATATACATGCTCCCATTGGGGGACATCATCAGGCAACATGGATTAAGATACCACTGCTATGCAGATGACACGCAGCTCTACCTTTCCTTTGCACCAGGAACTAAGGATCCAACATCCCTTTTCAACAGATGCTTAGCAGATCTCTTAGAATGGATGCAAGCTAGCTGATTAAAGGGAAATCCTGATAAAACAGAAGTCCTGTGGATCAGAGGACAAAAGATAACTCGGCCGATCCTAGGAAATACTAACACAACTGGCATAGAATTCGGGGGTTCAGAGATACTCAGGTCAAGTGAAGTGCGAAATCTCGGAGTACTCCTTGACAATAGTTTGTCACTTAAACGTCAAATCTCTGCTGCAACAAAATCTGCCTTCTTCCATTTGAGGAATATAGCCAGGATAAAGCACCTAATCCCACCAGAGGATACTGCCACCCTAATCCATGCATTTGTGACATCTCGTCTGGATTATTGCAATGCTCTGTATGTAGGCCTCCCAGAAAAAGATCTTCACAAACTGCAGTTGGCTCAGAACGCAGCAGCCACACTATTAACAAATCAACCCCGCTCATGCCATCTTACACCTATTTTACGGTCTCTCTATTGGCTTCCTATCAAATGGAGAATTCACTTTAAGATAGGTGTGTTGTCATTTAAAGCCTAAAGGACCAGGGACCCTGTTACCTGAAAGAGCTATTAACACCCTACATCCCTGCTCGCCCCCTCCGATCCACACATATGTCTCTTCTCTCATTACCCAAAGTGCGCACAAAATCCGGCTCCAACGCATTCTGCCATGCTGCTCCCACATTCTGGAACTCTCTACCACTTTCAATCAGAGAGGCTCCATCTTTAGAGACTTTTAAAAAAAGACTTAAAACCCATCTTTTCTCCCAATCCTTCAGATAATTCACTCTTTCTCGTATGCATATACCTGTAAAGTGCTTTGAGTCCCACTGGGAGAAAAGCGCTATATAAATGCTTGTTGTTGTTGTTGTTGTTAACAAGAAAGGTGTACAGCGATTCATTGACTTCGCCAATTTTTATCGTAAATTTATACGAGATTTCTCCAAAGTCATACAACCTTTGACCTTCCTGACAAAAAAAAGAACATAACTTCCTCTGGACCTCATCAGCACAAAAGGCTTTTGACCACCTAAAACATCTGCCCCGATCCTTGTGTTTCCCGATCCTTCAAAACCATTCATACTGGAAGTTGATGCATCTGACAGTGCTGTCGGTGACAAGGAGAACGAGATCTACGCCATCCGGTAGCTTTTTTTCTCCAAACGACTAACAGCAGCTGGGAGCAACTATGATGTAGGCGATAGAGAACTGCTCGGCATGAAACTGGCGCTGGAAGAGTGGAGGCAGCATCTGGGGGGAGCAAAATTCCCTGTACTCGTCTACGCCGACCATAGAAATCTCGAATACATCCGTTCTGCCAGATGCCTAAAACTATGACAAGCCAGCTGGACAATGTTTTTCTGCCATTTTGATCTACAGATAACCTATAGGCCAGGATCCAAGAGCGGCAAAGCTGATGCATTGTCTCAGGTATACGAAACATCAACAACTGCAGAGGATGATAAAGAGACTATACTACGCCAGGGACACTTCCTAGCTACTAGTCCTTCCTTCTGGTATCTTCTTCGAAAACATAGTGTTATGCCACCTGACATTCATGAGGTGCAACACCAATATCATGCCACTCTCTTATCGGGTCACGGAGGTTATAAAAAGACAGAGGACCTCAAACGGTATTTCTGGTGGCCTTCCATGCACAACGATATACATGACTTTGTATCCAGATGTCAAACCTGTGCCAGCACCAACAGGCCTTTTACAACTGCTTCCAGTACCCAAGCAACCGTGGGTAGACATTTTGATGGATTTTATCGTAGATCTTCCGTCTGCCCAAAGGTTCACAACTATCTTTTCATTGTGGACTGATACACCAAGATGGCACACTTTGTACCTACTAAAGTTTTACTCACGGCTTCGGAAACAGCTACTCTGTTCATCAAGGAGATTTTACGGTTACACAGACTACCCAACACTATTACTTCTGACCATGGTACCCAGTTTACCTCACGGTTCTGGCGTGCCTTCTGTCAAGGTCTGTGTATTCAAGTCAACCTATCGACCGTTTTTCACCCCAAAGCAACGAACAAAGAGAACGCATCAACCACATTTTAGAACAGTATCTAAGGTGTTTTGTATTCTATCTACAAGATTATTGGATCCATCTACTACCCACGGCAGAGTACGCATATAACAATCAGATACAAGAAGCCACAGGTTATTCGCCTTTCTACTCCAACTATGGATATCATCCAGTCATGCTCCCGGGATCTCCTATACCTGAGGCTACCAAACGACTTTGGGATCTCTTAGATACCTATAAAATAATTTGACGCAATTTACTAAGAGCCCAACATAGATAAAAGACATGCTAACTGTGAGGTTCGTCTTACCAGGAGGAATCCGATATGCAGGACTGGAACACACTTGCTCAAAAACAGAACACACACAAGGGGCCTGGTGAGAGTAACAGGGCACTTGGCAGTGTAACTGTAAGCATGAGTGGTCAGAGGGAAGCCGTTTAGTAGACCAGGGTCGGGACGTCAGAGATACACAGGAACCGTTTAGATAGCCGGGGTCAGGAAGCCAGAGGTACACGTAGTCGGTATGGATAGCCAAGGTCAGGATGCCAGAGGTACACAACGTTGCAGGGAGAGCCAGAGACAGGATGCCAGAGATACACGGAGTCAGAGTATAGCCAAAGTCAGGATGCCAGAGAAACACGAGAGCCGTTTAGCAGACCAGGGTCGGATACCAGGATAACGAGAGAAATACTTCAAATACAGGAGGAGCTCACGATATACGGAAGGAATCAGTATAACTGAGCACTGAGGACACTGTGCGAGAGGTTCAAAAAGCCCGGGGGGGGGCATTCCCCGACGTCCGGGACGTGATCGCGTCCTGCGTCGCCATAGCGACGCAGCGGAATCCGGCCGGCGGTCAGCCTCATAAATATTCATGAAGCGGCCGCATGCGTTCAACGCGCGGTGCCGGCGTTTCTGCCGGGAGTGAGAAGAGGACGACGGGGAGCTGCTTAAGGTAGGTGCCTTACAGGATCCCCCCGCAAGACGCGACCTCCGGGGGCGTGGATGACCTGGCTTGAGAGGATGTAGTTTATGAAACTTTTGAACACACATAGGAGCATGGACCTGACTTGCAGGTTCCCAGGTTCTTTCTTCCGGGCTGTACCCCTTCCATTGTATTAGGTATTCTAGATGCCCTCGATGGATCCTTGAATCAACAATCTTTTGGACCACGTATTCCTTAACTCCATCGATGACAACTGGAGCAGGAGGAGGAGGAACGCGGTCGGGGAAAGGATTGGCCACCCATGGTTTGACCAGCGACACATGGAATACAGGATGAATCCGACAGGTAGAGGGTAGTTTCAGCTGTACTGTCACCGGGTTGATGATCCTAGTGATGCTGTAAGG
The DNA here is from genome assembly GCF_027358695.1 of Spea bombifrons. Lineage (NCBI taxonomy): Eukaryota > Metazoa > Chordata > Amphibia > Anura > Pelobatidae > Spea > Spea bombifrons. The sequence continues at coordinate 7,607,560 of NC_071097.1, forward strand.
ACCAATAAATTTAGGTCCTAGTTTCTTGGAGGGTATCTGCAAGCGCAAGTTACTTGTGGATAGCCAGACCTTGTCACCGCAATGGTATGTAGGAGGCTTGGAACGATGGCGAGCCTGGATCAGATTTTGTCTCAGGACTCAAAATTGCCTGGATAGTGCGGTGACTCGGTCTGAAATTCCGGGGACTGTGGGTTTAGTTGGCAGACCAGGAATCATGGTGGAGTGATAACCATAGTTCGCAAAAAACGGTGACATCTTTATAGAACGTTGTTTCTGATTATTATAGGTGAATTCTGCGGAAGGGAGAAACTGGAGTCAATCGTTCTGAAGGTGTGTGGTGTAACATCGTAAATAATGTTCTAATATTTGATTTAGACGTTCCGTCTGGCCGTTGGTTTGCGGATGAAAAGCTGTGGACAAGGTAGGACGAATGTGCAGATTGTGGCAGAAAATCTTCCAGAAACGAGACGTGAACTGTACCCCACGGTCTGAAGTGATGGTCTGTGGTAATCCATGGAGCTGGAACACTGTATCCAGAAACAAGGTGGCCGTGGTTGATGCAGAGGGAATGCCAATAGTGGGAATAAAATGTGCCATCTTGGTGAACCTGTCGATTACCACCATAATTGTGTCGTGTTTCTTTGAGGGTGGTAGATCTACAATAAAGTCCATAGAGATCTTGAACCAGGGGACCGAAGGACTGGGTAACTGGTCTTCTGCGTAAAGTCTTGGTACGCGCGTTGGCGTCGAACAAGGTCTGTGGTCTTTTTAATGCCTCCATGGCCGGAGAGGAGAGAATCATGACAGGTTTGCAATACCTTTAGACGAGCCGGAGTGGGTACGAATATCTTATCACGATAATATATCAGGTTACGGGTGCGACAAATAGGAGGATTTGTTCTCAGGGCTGAGGCTCTACGGGATAAGGAGCGAATGAAGTCCAGGAGAGACGGTTGATGGGTGAGGAACAGACTGGAGGGAAGGATGGTATCCGGCTGAGTCTCTGGTCGAATCGATACGGGTGGTAACCGGGACAGGGCATCCGCTTTGGTATTGCGAGAACCAGGACGGTACGTGATGTGTAGGTTGAATCTGGTGAAGAAGAGAGCCCACCGAGCTTGCCTCGGGCATAGTCGTCATGCGGAGCGAAGATACTCAAGGTTCCGGTGGTCAGTATACACTGTCACTGGATGCTTGGTTCCTTCCAGCAGATGACGCCAGGCGTCCAGAGCTTGTTTTATGGCCAGTAACTCTCTGTCCCCCACACTATAATTCATCTCGGACGGGGTGAGTTTACGCGAGTAGTAAGCAACAGGGTGTAGTCTTTGTTTCTACCCGTGTCTTTGAGACAAGACGGCTCCCAGCGCTAAATCTGAAGCGTCCACCTCTAGGTGAAAAGGTTCAGTCACCTTGGGTTGGATGAGGATGGGTGCAGTAGTAAAGTGTTGTTTTAGAGTGTCGAAAGCTTCCTGTGCTTCCGGGGTCCAGGCAAAACGAGAGAATTGACGGGTCAATCTGGTGATGGGTGCAATAACGTGAGAGAAGTTCCTAATAAATTTGCGATAGTAGTTCGGGAAGCCAATAAAGCGTTGGACCCCTTTCTTATCAGAAGGCACCGGCCACTCTAGGATAGCTGACACCTTTTTAGGGTCCATTTGCAGGTTTCCGGGCGTGATGATAAACCCCAGGAATTCTACACGATCAGCTTCAAATTGACACTTCTCCAACTTAGCATAGAGGTGATGTGTGCGTAGGCGTTCAAGAACCATTTTGACCTGGTCACGGTGGTCAGTGAGGGTTGATGAAAATATGAGGATATCATCCAAATAGACCACCAGAAAAATATCCAGATAATCTCGAAAGACGTCATTTAAAAAGTGTTGGAATGTAGCAGGGGCATTGCACAGCCTGAAAGGCATTACGAGGTATTCAAAATGTCCATATCGACTTCGGAAGGCAGTCTTCCACTCATCTCCTTTGCGAATGCGGACTAAATTGTAGGCCCCCCGGAGATCAATCTTGGTAAATATCTGAGCATTTTTAAGACGATCCAGGAGTTCTGGAATGAGAGGTAGGGGATATCTGTTTTTGATGGTGATCTTATTTAATTCCCGATAGTCCACACAAGGTCGCAGACTTCCATCTTTTTTTTCCACAAAAAAGATTCCTGCACCTGCCGGAGAAGTAGATGGTCGGATGAACCCTTTAGTAATATTCTCTTGGATATAGTCCTTAAGGTGATGTAATTCGGGTTCTGGTAATGGGAATATCCTACCAAAAGGAATGGAAGCACCCGGGAGGAGATCAATGGGACAATCATAAGTCCTTTGTGGAGGAAGTGTGTCAGCTCCCTTCTTGTCGAATACGTCACTGAAACCTGCGTATTGTTTAGGAAGACGCGGATCAGGAGGAGAGGACGGACAACTGGGAAGCGTCAGGAGTGTCGGATGGTCCACCAGGCAATGATTCCGACAAAACAGGGATAGAAAGGAGAGGGTGATTTTCGCCCAGTCAATCGTAGGATTATGGAGTCTTAGCCAGGGTAGGCCAAGAATCACTGGAAACATAGGTGATGGGATGAGGTCAAAGTTCAAATATTCCGTATGATTATTCCCCAAAAGTGCATGGAGTGGTGATGTTTCCTGTGTTACGGGTCCTGTAGATAGGGGAGACCCGTCAACCACTTGGATATGTATAGGAGCTGATTTGATTAAAGTTGGTATGTGTAGTCGCTTGGCGAAGTCTTGATCCATGAAGCAACTGCTGGCTCCAGAGTCGATGATAGCAGAAACGGTGGTAGAGTTATTGGTCCACTGTAAAAACAAGGAGATGTATAGGTGAGGAGAACCGTCTTTAGGGCAGGAACTTAGGCAAACTTTATCACGTATAGGCTTACCCTTAGGAGGGCGTCGTGGACAGGTGTAGATCAGATGTCCTGGTTGACCACAGTATAGGCAAAGATTGTCCCTTCTACGACGAGCCTTCTCAGTTTCAGATAGTGGGCCACGTGCCAATCCGATCTGCATGGGTTCCTCAGTGGATATGGTCACAGGAGGTTGGATGGTAGGAACAGCAGGAGGGAAGTGGCGTCTTGGGGTAGGAAAGGCTGAAGCCGCACGTTCCAGGCGTCTCTCTCGAAGTCTGCGGTCTAGTTGTATAACTAGATATATGAGGTCTTCCAAGGAGTCAGGAATGCCCACGCGGGCCAATTCATCCTTCAATCCCTCGGCCAAACCCAGACGAAACTGATCCAAAAGTGCTGGTTCGTTCCACTTGCTTTCCAGGGCCAGGCTACGGAATTCGGTCACATATTCCTCCACTGGCCTCTTCCCTTGACGTAAGGCCCGAATGGCCGTATGTGCAGAAGTGGTGCGAAAAGGGTCATCAAATAAAGAGTCCATGGCATGACTGAAATCGGCCCACGACGTCAGCGATACACAGGAACCGTTTAGATAGCTGGGGTCAGGAAGCCAGAGGTACACGTAGTCGGTATGGATAGCCAAGGTCAGGATGCCAGAGGTACACAACGTTGCAGGGAGAGCCAGAATGCCAGAGATACACGGAGTCAGAGTATAGCCAGAGTCAGGATGCCAGAGAAACACGAGAGCCGTTTAGCAGACCAGGGTCGGATACCGGGATAACGAGAGAAATACTTAAAATACAGGAGGAGCTCACGATATACGGAAGGAATCAGTATAACTGAGCACTGAGGACACTGTGCAGGAGGTTTAAATAGCCCGGGGGGGGGCGTTCCCCGACGTCCGGGACGTGATCGCGTCCAGCCGGCGGTCAGCCTCATAAATATTCATGAAGCGGCCGCGTGCGCGAGCGGCTGCTTCATGTTTCAACGAGCGGTGCCGGCGTTTCTGCCGGGAGTGAGAAGAGGACGACGGGGAGCTGCTTAAGGTAGGTGCCTTACATTAACCGTCTCCGTACCTCAACCCCTTCATATCAACCGGGAGATAAAGTCTGGCTCCACCCATCTCCGACTCAACTGTCCTACCAAGAAGCTCGGACCCTGATTCATTGGTCCTTTTTTAGTACTGCAGATGGTTGGTCATGCTGCTGTTCGCCTTTAGCTGCCAGGGACCTATAAAATAACCCTGTGTTCCATGTATCCCTCATAAAGCCATGGGTCCCTGATCCTTCTGCATCCTCTGAAGCATCAGCACCAGGTCCCATAGAAGTCAGTGGTGAGGAGGAATACAAGGTACAACGGATCCTCGACTCCAGGATTAGGAGGGGTCAGTTGGAATACCTCATCCACTGGAAGGGGTACAGTGAAGCAGAACGCTCCTGGGAACCGGTCCAGCACATTCATGCACCTGCCAAAATACGTACCTTCCATCTTTCTCGCCCTGATCGTCCTGGTCCAGAGCGCACCCGGAGAGTCCGCTTGAGGAGGGGGTCCTGTCATGTACCTACCTCTCATTGCCGCCGCACCTCCATGGCACGCACCTTTCCAGTGATCTGTGTAAAAGAAATAATACCATGGCACAGTATAGCAAGTAAAAAAGTGTGGCCCCTATTTGTTGGAGCAACTTACAAGACGCGATGGCTCACAAAGTGAACTGCAACAGCATTAAAGTAAAGGCAATATTTTACATGTGTTTACATGTGAATTAATATTTACTAGTAAAACTTTTTTCTTATAGGGTAGTCTTATATTCAGGCTTTTTCTTTTTTCCCTTAATTAATATTCAAATTTTGGGGGGTCATCTTATAATCAGGGTTGTCTTTTAATATAGCAAATACGGTATTTTGTGGGGACTCACTAAATTAGTTAGTGGGCAATCACAGTTAAATAAAGACATAAAACACAAAACTGACTCTGGTCATTAAGCGCAAACATGGTAAAATACCCCTGGTCCTGAAGGGGTTAATAATGGTAATAGTGTGACTCATTTGATCAAATTCAGCTGGAGAAAAGTTGAAAAACCTATGTCCCTCAGTTCACAATGTAGCAGCCATTTTTTGTTCTATAACAATTTACAGTATGGAAGATTTCACCGAAAATTATGGTATGTAAATCCAAGAATGTTGTTTTATTTTAATAATCAAGAATAATAAGCTAAATAAATAAAATCAACCAAACTTCAAAGTAAAATGGTATATGTATTACTATGTCATTTTTATTTAACAGTATTAGGTACTCAATTAAGTTTAAGTGTAGGTAATTTTCAAATGCATAGAGCAGTCTTTTTACGAGTGATGCCAGGGAATAACGAGTTTGAAAATCCCCGGAAACTCATAGGTAGGACATACAATTAAGAATTATGTTTCCTTAGTTTTATGTGAGAAATAAGTTTCCATTATTTTTCTTTGGTGTCATATAATACATACAGTATACAATTGTAAAAACCACAGCCCATGAGTGAGTGAAAAGTGTATGCAATCAAAATTATTCAACTCCCGTTGGAAATCAGGTCAAAATGTACAGACTTTTAGCTTGTTGCAATGAACAAATTAAACAAAAACAGTTGAAATAGCGCAACGTAAATGCTTCAAGTGGTTTCCCCAAATTTAACTGAAAATGCAACTTATAATGACTTCTCCAGTCTCAGAATTATTCAGCTCCTTCATGGGAAGCTTCTTTAGTATTTAGAGCACCGTTTTGCCTGCTTTAAACAAGCTGCATAGCCAATTACCAGCTTGTGGCAGCATTCCTTAAGAATCTTGGCCCATTCCTCAAGAGCAATAGCCTCCAGTTCAGTTATATTTCTTGGGTTTGCATGCTGCAACTGCCTTCTTCAAATTCCACCAGAGATTTTCTATGGGTTCCAAGTCAGGTGACTGTAATGGCCACTGTACAATTCCAGTACTCCAGTACTGTACAAATTTGAGGAATGCTTAGGACCATTGTCCTGTTGGAAGGTCCAATGATACCTGTCACGGAGCTGGATAGTCTGATCGACTTGGAAGACACTGACCCCAGCATAAAACAGCTTCCTGGAGGGCCACCTGCCATAGTGACTCTCAAATCTGTTGCCTCAGTTCCTGGTATTGTTCTGCAGGCAGAGCAGTGGTGTAGCAGGAGAGGATGACCTGCAGCAGCCCCTGGAATTCTGATGCCACATCCATGTCCTCGCCAAGCCGACTAAAGTCTGCCGTCCTAATGGTCAATCCAGGTAGAAAGGAAGTGTCCCTCAGACTAGGGAGCAATCCCACCGCTGCCACCAATGTCACAGAGCTGGATAGTTCAACGGACTACTTCCGCTTGACCAGTGACAAGCCGAGACTCAGTGTAGGGTATAAACAAAATGAAGACTTATTTTTCACACACATGGCTGGATATAGCCAGCAAAGCACACATTAACATAAATCAAGATATTGGGATACAATAGCTAGACAACTGCCCCCTTAATCTGCCTCCCAGAGACAACAGGGTCAGTAAAGGGATTAACAATACAATAGGGTCGCAACCTCCACTATCAACTACTGGCTGAAATCAGTTCCAAGGTTTTGCCGGGGTAAATGTCTGTAGTGGTGGAACTAGGGGGACTGACTTATGATGTATACAACATAGTAGTGCACCATGGGGTGGGTGGCATATGACATTAAACTAAAACAATGGGGGTCACTCCCTGATTGCATATACTGGCAGAGATAATCCCATCAGCAAATGATGAGATGATATACTTCTGGGGGTAGACACAGAAGTCTTTACAAAGCCAGGGCCCATAGTCGGTAGGTAGGAGGCTGGCTCTCAGGCCTCTCCAGTGGCCCAAGTGATGGAAGGTTACGTCACAACACCCAAGCTTCAGCTTCCTCACAGACGATATGACATTTTCTTATAGGATTTTCTGATACTTCAATGAATCCATCTTTCACAAGCTGCAGGTTTCGAGTGCCACTGGATGCAAAGCATCCTTAGAGCATCACCTAGCCACCCCCACGCTTAACTTTAGGCAGAGTGCTCTTTTTCTGCATTCTCTTCATTCTTCTTCCTCCAGATATACAGCTGATCCATCGAGCCGAAAGGTTCCAGTTTTGTTTCATCGTTCCACAAAACATAATCCCAAAAGTCAATTTTGGCTTTATTTTTGTTGAATAAATCATGACACAATGTAATATATCATGTGTTATTATTCATCAGAGGTTGTATTTATCTAATTATTAGACCTGCTAAAGAACAGATTATTGTTATTATTATACTGTATGTCCTAATATGTAAAACCATAGAATTCAAGGAGGGTGTACTTTCATTTTCACCAGACTGTATATGCACAATAAGCACAATGCCAGCAAGGTGTGGCTCATAGGGGTTCGGGAGAACAAACTAAGTGCAAATAGGTGTAGAGAAGACCAAACTAAACCAGATAGCATATGTTCTACCCTTCTTTTGTACTCACAAGCTGTAATGAATACATGATAGAATGCGCCCAGTGGTAGATAATGGTTCAACTTACAATAACACTCAACAATTATAAATATACAATTCTGTTTAGCAGTAGTATCTACATTCAGCAAATTATGCTGCATTATAGTGAACTAGAATCACTACTGCACTTCCTTAAATTATGGAAGTAAAGAGACTATAGCATTGTATACCATAGCTCATATGTGTAAGATATACTAGTACAATACTGCATTCTTATTTTCTGAGACAAGTCTTCCTGTCACTAAAGAATCTAATGGCGTCAATATTCTTCTTTGCCAGAACAACGTTTTGAGAAACTTTGATCTTTATTAGCCAAGAATGTGCTTATTTGCTTAGGAAGACTAAATTTCTAATTAAATAGTGACCCCTTCAGTAGATATGTGCGTGCCCTTCCTCAGAGCCCAGCACAAGCTTACCATGTTTATAGAATCTTCATTAACCGACGACCCTCACCAGATAAGCTACGTTAATACTTGATAAGTAATAGGGAAAATGTTTGTCTGGTTGACATCTGTTGGCCTAGTGGTTTTAAAAGTCAAGGAAAGGCACTTCCTTAACAATTCCAATCAAACACAACCAAAGTGGTTGTGGGAGTCTTGTTAATCTGAGTATATTGTGGACAAGGAACTGCTGAAAAAGATATCATGAGTTCTTTACAAATCTATACTTTCTGTATGCTAATAATTGTCCTGGGAGAATTTACCTACACTAAGCCGCTGGCAGGCTGGAATCATGAGACCTCTCTCAGGCACCGAGGAGATGAAGAAAAAAAAGAGATTCCGAGCTCCTTTACTGAAAGAGATGAAACAATTTCATGGAGTTTGAACTCATCACAGGTCCTTTTCCAAGAGAAAAGCAAGATGAATCACTCGCAGTTTATGATTGATCTGTATAACAGATATGTAACGGATAAAAAGGCAATGCCTATGTCAAATATTGTACGTAGTTTTACAGCTGAAGGTAGGAGAGAACGTTTTTTTAATTTTTATTTTAACTTGGTCTTGCTTATTCCCTTAGCTTATTCCCTTAGCAAAACTCATTTGGCTATGGTTACTAATATTTTTTTGTCAGCTGACCTTAGTGTGGTGTGTGTTCATGTATTGCATGCATCCAAACTAAAACGTAATCTCCTTGTAATACTCTAGTGAAGGTGTTTGTCTATAGCATACAGTGATGGAGCTATAAAAAAAACCCAAAAAACAGATATATGATATATTACTCATGCAATGCAAAAGAAAACAACCAAATCAAGGAAATAGTAAGTGATTTGAAAAACTGAAAAAACTAAAACCGAGACAATTATTTAAAGGGTTATCTTTGTTCAAGATATAAATACATTTAGCATTATAGTATCTCCTATATTCTAATATAGCCAATAAAAGTTTGTCTTACTGAATTACCAAAAATTCAGCATGATAAAATAATTTATATGTCTATATTTATAAACATTTGCTAATTGATAATGTAGCTAGATATTCTCATTTGAAATTAAAAAACAAAAGAAGAACATTTCTTGTGTGTGTTTTTTTACACCAATATAAGCATAGTGACCCTGAGCCCTAAGTCCCAGCAATTTTTACACTTGACAATTTATAAACACGAATCTGTAGTCTCTGAATACCATATATAGCAAAAGAGAAATACAATTTAACTTCTTTTGTCTTAGTAAAAAGTAATGGACATTCAATTTTATTGGACTTTCCATGTTTCCATTGTTGTATTTGTTATGAATGTTTCTATGTTTCTATGAATCAGAATAGATGTTGTGTGACGTACAAGTTAGAGGTAACAAAAAATGACCACCATTCTAGCAGTATATGGATGTTAAATTAAAAAGCAATGTGGTCCCTAATATGCAAATTTCTCAACCAATTAAGGCCATTTTTGTGTTTTGTGTGGGTAGGGGTAGTGGGAGGGCTTTACCAATATGATTTATGTGACACTGCAACATAATGACAGTGACTTTAACTAATGACTTTATGTAAATGCACAAGGCATTTAGAAAAATAATAATGTGTATTATTTATTAACATACTAGCTTTTTTATTTACACACCATTTTAGTGCTATAGAATACTGTGATATACTCATTTTAATACTTAAAAAAGCACTTCTTGCTTGTAGCTTTGTGCTCAGCTGCAACAGTGATCAGAGAGAAAAGAAAAATATAAAAAAAAATAGAAAAATGAATTATTACTGTAAATGATTGACTGTACTTACATCATGTGATAGCCACTGGCCTTAAAGTGCCAGAACCACCTAGCGCCACCCTAGAGAGATCCCTTTCTCTATAAAGGTCAAAAAGGCGTCTCCAAACAAAAAAGGTTAAAAGAGTTAACAATAATAAAACATTCATAACACACGGCTAATATTTTAGCAAATTTAAAAATAGGTGCCAACCCCCCCCCCCAGTGTCGTATGTAAGGGAGCATTTCACTGAACATAAATCAGAGGAGTTATCCATCAGTGGCAAGTTTAAAAAATGTAGGTTTTTTAATCTCTCTTTTTATTTAGCACATTTTCAATACCAAATAATGGTTAACACATATGAAAATGGTATTAAAAAAAAGCCCTGTCTGTCTTTAAAAAAAACAATATATAAATTGTATAGGTAGACTCAGCATAAAAAAGGGGAATGATGATTAAACAATCGATAGGTTGGGAAAACCCTTTGTCATGAAGATGTTAAGATAATTCAATCGACATGTACTGATCTTCTGTTCCAGATGTTCTGTTTTCTTCATCATCAGAGGACCCTATCCAGAGTCATATTTTGCTCTTCAATGTTTCTATCCCACAGCATGAGGAGGTAACACAGGCAGAGCTGAAGATATATGTCTCAAGTCATGACAATTATAATGGGAACATGTTATTATATGACATCCTTCACATGAATCCAGCTAAGAATCTGAAAGATACACATTCCTTCTTACAATCTAAAGAGTTTGAGGGAAGTGAGTGGGTAACAACTGACGTGACCAAGGCAGTGAAGAGATGGGTAAAATCTGAAAATGAAAAAAACAAATTAGAGATTTTCCTGAAGTCAAAACATCTAGTTGAACATTTCGATGACCCTGGCGCATTTGTTGTTACACAAAACCCACCTTTCCTTATAATTTTCTCAGATAACAAATACATCAAAATTAAGGAAGACAAAACAGGTATTAGAGAGATGATATCTTACGAGCAGGCAAGTAGTCTGGAAATGGTTTCCCAAAATTACACTTTGGTCCAGGAAAAAAAAGAAGAAAATGTTGGAGAGATTAAAAAATCCTTAAAGGAAAATAAAAAGAGAATCACGCGTAGCGTGAAATCTAATTACTGCAGAAAATCAAGCCTCATAGTGAATTTTCAAGATATAGGCTGGGATTCATGGATTTTGGGACCCAAGAGCTATGATGCAGGTGAATGCAAAGGGGAGTGCTATTATCCCCTGACAGATAACTTGAAACCTACAAACCATGCCCTTGTGCAGACACTGATGCATCAAAAATATCCCAAAAAGGTCAAAAAAGCTTGTTGTGTACCCACCAGGCTAGAACCAATACAGATCATGTACATAGATGATGGTATACCCACGATAAACCTTAACTATCAGGGAATGAAAGTAGCTGAATGTGGGTGCAGGTAGTACAGCCTGTGTTTCTTTGAAGGTCTTGAGGATGATGGTGGTAGTCACTTACTATATTATAAGACTTCCATCTAAAATTAGCTTTATTAAATGATTCACAACCATCCTGTTACCATGTAAGGCTCTAGAGTTCAACAAAACATGTAAAACAAGACATCTAGATCATCATGAGATTGTTTGATGTTAATGTACACAGGTGGTAGGTTTCCTAAATTATTTGAAATTGCAATTAAATGAAATAGTGGACTATGGAGGAATAGGAAGGTAAAGATGAGTAAAGTTTTAAAGAATGGTGAACTGGATGTAGAGGAGTCACTGTTACAGTTTTGTGTATAAATGCTGAATGAAACATATCATTCATAACCATTTATGACATAAGGAGTATTCAACTGATAATTGGAGGCACATTCTTATTATATAATCTTATAGTATAGGATAATATCTTATATTATATATATACTCACTGGCCACTTTATTAGGTACACCTTGCTACTACCAGGTTGGACCCCCTTTTACCTTCAGAACTGCCTTCATTGTTGTGGCATACTTTCTGCAAGCTGCTGGAAACATTCCTCAGAGACTTTGGTCCACATGGACATGATGGCATCACGCAGTTGCTGCAGATTTGTGGGCAGTTCATCCATGATGTTAATCTCCTGCTCCACCACATCCCAAATGTGCTCTATTGGATTGAGAACTGGTGGCTGTGGAGGCCCTTGGAGTACAGTGAACTCATTGTCATGTTCAAGAAACCAGTTGGAGATGATGTGAGCTTTGTGGCATGGTGCATTATCCTGCTGGAAGTAGCCATCAGAAGATGGGTACACTGTGGTCATAAAGGGACGGACATGGTCAGCAATACTCAGGTAGGCTGTCACATTTAAATGATGCTCAATTGATACTAAGTGGGTCAATAGGTACTAAGGGGGCCAAAGTGTACCAAGAAAATGTACCCCACACCATTACACCACCACCACCAGCCTGAACCGTTGATACAAGGCAGGATGGATCTATGCTTTCATGTTGTTTATGCCAAAAGTCTGACCCTGCCATTTAAATGTCGGAGGTGGAATCGGGACTCATCAGACCAGGCAAGGTTCTTCCAGTCTTCCATTGGTGAGCCTGTGCAAATTGTAGCCTCAGTTTCCTGTTCTTAGTTGACAGGGATGGCACCTGCTGTGGTCTTCTGCTGCTGTACCCAATCTGCTTCAAAGTTTGACATGTTGTGCGTTTAGAGATGGTATTCTGCATACCTTGGTTATAACGAGTGGTTATTTGAGTTACTGTTGCCTTTCTGTCATCTCAAACCAGTCTGCCCATTCTTTTCTGACCTCTGACATCAAGGCATTTTCGTCCACACAACTGCCGTTCACTGGATATTTTCTCTTTTGTTATACCACGCTCAAAGTCACTTAAATCCCCTTTCTTCCCCATTCTGATGCTCAGTTTAAACTTCAGCAAGTTGTCTTGACCACGTCTACATGCCTAAATACATTCAGTTGCTGCCAAGTGATTGGCTGAATAGCTATTTGTGTTAACAAGCAATTAAACAGGTGTCCCTAATAAAGTGGCCTGTGAGTGTATATATACTATATAACCTTAGTGAACTGTTTATACTAATGCTTTTGGGGGTGGTGTATAAAATGTTAACAGAGACAAACAAAAATTGTATTAGTTATACAGAAAAAGGATTCATGGTAGAGGATGACAGAATTCCTGACAAAATTGTTGTCTGTCTTATTTAATATTCTCTCTTTGAACAAAGGTTTGATATAAGCATAAGCAACAGTAGTCGAGAATCCAAAAATACATGGAACAAACAACTACCTTTTAACTTATATTTCAATCAGAAAATTCTGTTGACAAACATAGTTACAGATGAGAAGAACCAGAAACCAGCTGAACGTTTGAAAAAAAATACTTTTTTTGGGGGGGGGGTCAAAAATTGGACATGATTGACCTACATGAATATAGAAAAATTAGAAAGTCCCAGGTGAAAGCATTGAGCAAAAAGAGGCACATGAAGGCACATGAAGGGGGCTGTCAATCAGGGCAGTTATTGACTGTCTGCCCTAGTAGGTGATAGGTGCAGAGAAGATTGGACACTCCTGTTTGGGGGGGGTGGAGGACATCATATATACATAAGCCCACTCTAGAGCATTAATTAAAACTGGCTTTGGGACAGCGTTGCTTCCCTCCCCTTTTTTTCTTATTCAGTTGAAGTTGTTGGGCTGGCATGGAGCAAGGGTTAATCACTTTGAGGTGTGGTTAAACATGTGGTGCACGGGCCCTTGGTCTAAGGGCAGGATACTCCTTGGGCTTGTGCCTTGGGGAATCCGGTGGTGACAAGGGCTGCTGTGCATGGGGCACCAGTGGTGGCAACAGTGTTATGGTTTTACTCCTGTGCCAGCTGGGTCGTGTAGTTAAAGGTTAAATATGTGTTTGGTTAGGAACAATTCAAGGTATTGGCATATAGTAGCCTTTTCAGGATTTATAGTTAACATTTACCAGTTATTTCAAGGCTTGCACGTGTTCCATATGTGGGTCACATGTATTGTCACATTATGTCATGTTTTATCACGTGTTTAAAGTGCTGTATGTTTTAATGGTAATAAACTTATTTTGATATTTGTGTTACGGTGTGGCCACCGTGGCCAAAATTTCCCATAGCTAACTTGAATAAAGAGCAATGTTAAGGAATACTACTGTGAATGTCATCATTTGGGGGAAGGAAGGGTGCTGACAATAATGCTACCTCATCAAGATGCTGATAATAGATAAGGCCAAAAAATGTTAATAAATCGTCATCATAAATTGTATAGTGGCAAGTGTGACATATTTTATAAGTGTAACGCTAAACTAGTGGATAACGCTTGTTATGGGTTTATCATATTGAGACTCTAATCGCCACCTTATGGAACATTTTACTGAAATCTGAATTTAAACATAGACACATAGGATGTAATGATAGCTAAGAGCCTTTTGGTTCATCTAGTCTGGCTGGATTTCCTCAAACCATTTTCAAACCTTAATCAGTACTGGGTCTCATTTTAGATCTAGGACAGCCAAATACAAATACCAATCATGTTTTACTTCCCTTACTATATTGCCCTTCAGCATCTCTACTGGGATGCTGTTCTTATCTACAACCAACCAATCCCATTCCCGGGATCAAAAATACCCTTATTATTACCCCACCCTAAAACATCACTTTTATTAACGTATTTGTTAAAAGGTATAACCAAAAAAGATGTTTAAAAACACCAGTGTCACCAGTCCTACCGTAAAAGGTATATGTTATTGTGACATGAGGGCCTATGCCCACAGTCGTATAACACTAATAGTATCACAACATATATACTGTTGATGGCTGCAGTCCTAACAACAAGAATAATAAAATTATGACCAGTGACACGGGCTTATTAAAAACTCAAACAAATAGCCCCCCTGACATGTTTCGCTCCTCAGAGCTTCATCAGAGGTCTGGGCTAATGGCTTCCAAAATGGAGACTGTTTGGCCTTATATCTCCTTTGTTAATTACATCACGGATTAGGGGAGGGAACAATCATATCCAATGATTACCGATATATTAGATGTGTTGCCAAACCCAGCCAATTGTTTTAAAGGTAACTAAGCATGACATCACCTACATAGTCCAATAAAATTCCATACACATGATGGACAGCGGTTCTCTCCAATTCCCAAAGGTGAACAATCAAAGAAATTGACTGACAGTTATTCTCACCAATCATTGATGTTCCTTGCCGCTCAGAACCACTCCTATTACTGGATCTCCTACCCGTTGTAATTCTTATTACTCACATTACACCCGGTTCACCAATAAAATTCGGTGGGCAGCACAGTGGCTCAGTGCCTTACACCATTATCCTGCAGCACCGGGGTCCAGGGTTCAAATCCCATCAAGGCACCATATCCAAAAACACCAGTGCAAATTCACATCATTTTAGCATATTCGCCATACACAGTTATACACATCACAATTGAATAATTCCCTTCCCAAAGATCCCTATCACAATATAAGTCTCCATAATACAGTCATACCTCCCTATAGAGTAAGTAAATCATTATCAAATAATAAACATTACAAATCATTTCTACGGAACTCCTGTTACGTTTGCACAGGTGTGGAAACCAGGATGCAGGATACAATGGATCAGTCTCTTATCGGACCTAATCCGGTATGAATGCCTCCTAGGCAGGAGCAGTGTTGCTAGCACAGGGCAACACTAGGGATAGTCCAGTACTCAGGCAGAGAATAAACAGGCAATCCGGGTCAGGAGCAGGGAGGTCAACGTGGTCAGTAAGCAAGCCAAGGTCGGTACCGGATATCAGGCAGAGAGTGGTCAGGCAATCCAGGTCAGGAGCAGAGAGGTCAACGTGGTCAGTAAGCAAGCCAAGGTCGGTACCGGGTATCAGGCAGAGAGCGGTCAGGCAATCCGGGTCAGGAGCAGAGAGGTCAACGTGGTCAGTAAGCAAGCCAAGGTCGGTGCCGGGTATCAGGCAGAGAGTGGTCAGGCAATCCGGTCAGGAGCAGAGAGGTCAACGTGGTCAGTAAGCAAGCCAAGGTCGGTACCGGGTATCAGGCAGAGAGTGGTCAGGCAATCCGGGTCAGGAGCAGAGAGGTCAACGTGGTCAAAAGGCAAGCCAAGGTCGGTAACAGGAATCAACATGAATCATCAGATATCAGCACCAGGTAAGCTTACAGCCTAGTTGTAAGAACAACTGAGCACTGAACAGGCATCAGATCCCGCCCCCAACCATGACGACGTCCAATGGACGTTGCTTCTCCTCCACAGGGGTATGGGATCGGAAGGGAGGCGTGTCCGGTAATGCCGTGGGTGTCCTTCACTGTGCGGCGGTTCGTTCTTGTGAACCGCCGCGTATGAGGACACAGTGTTACCGGATCGCCCCGGGAGGGGTAAGTATCGAGTACCCGCCACTCGGGGGTACTCGGGGGATGCACTCCGCACCGGAGCGTGATGCCACGAGCACCCGGGCGACGCGTCCCGGACGGGACCGTGACGCAACGGGTACTCGGGCGACGCGCTCCGTACGGGAGCGTGACGCTGTGAGTCCCCCCGCAACGTACTCCGGCCGGGATTGTGACAACCCCTGGATGGTTTTCCCTATGTACAATTTATCACAGCTACATTTAGCAGCATATACAATTACAATTTATGAATTGTCTAACTTCACAATTCCTGCCATCCACGGGATTCCGAAATGTTTTTACAGTTGGTAGATATTTGCAAAAACTGCAATTCCCACATGAATGTGAGCCAACTAGTTGGGATTTCAGCCACGTTCCTTTCTCTTTTTTATCAGTCATAAAATTACTATTTACAAGCATGTCTTTAAGATAGGGCCTCGTCTGTATGTAATCATTGGTCTATTTCCAATTGGCCTATTACATCTTTTAGGTCTGAATCCATGGTCAGTAATCTCCAGTGCCTCTTGAAAATTATTGACACCTCAGTAGAGTAGCAGTCATAAGTCCCAATGCACCGTATCACTTGTGGGGAACCATTGTCTACATTGTCTTCATGGAGTGCCCGATCCCTGCTGGTATTTCTTGCCCTTCTAAACGCTTTCTTTAAACAGTTGATGGGGTATCCCTTTGCCATGAATCTAGACTTTAAATTCTCACATTCCTTTTGGAAAGTGGATTCCTCAGAGCAATTTCCCCGTGCTCTGAGGTATTGTCCTACAGGTATTCCTCTTTGGAGTGGTTCTGGATGATAACTGGTCCAATGGAGCAGATTATTGGTAGAAGTGTGTTTTCTATAGATGTCAGTCTGTATTTTCAGACCATCATCTATATAAATAGTCATGTCAGGGAAATTGATCTTTCTTGTCTGAAGTTCATGCGTGAACTTCATCCCGATGGTATTATTGTTGAGAATATCAACAAAATCCCAAAAAAGTGCAGGATCCCCATCCCAAAAACATCAAAATGTCATCAATGTACCGCCCCCAAAATAAAACGTGACTAGTGTAAAATAATAAATCCTCATTAAAAACGTGCTTGTGCTCCCACCACCCCAAAAATAAATTAGTATAAGTGGGCGCACATGTGCTCCCCATGGCGGTACCCCTAATCTGGTGATAAAAAGTGGAACCAAACAAGAAAAAATTGTGCGTGAGTACAAACCGTAGTAATGTGAGGACAAAAGAATTCTGTTCCCTAAAAATAATACTTCTAGTGTTCAAATAACTCTTCACTGCTTGAATCCCTAAATTGTGCTGGATATTAGTGTACAAAGATTCTACATCAAGACTTGCCAAAAGTGTGGTGTTAGTGACCGTTATATCGGTCATTTTCTTCACCGTATCTTTGGTATCCTGTAAAAATGAGGGTAAAGTGCTCACAAAAGAAGAAAGAATCTTGTAACATAAATGCTGGCCCCTTGTGTCAGGCTGTTGATAACGTCTTCTCGTCCCATTACGTTACTAAATAATGATATCAAGATTCTTACCAGAATAAGAATTCTACCACATATTCTCTCTGCTACACAGATGGGTTTTATACGGTAAAAATAGTCCAGTTCTAGGCATTCGTAAGGCTCTTACTGCGGTTATGCGCGCTACTACTGCGACCCATAAACACCACTATACGTTACTTAGTCTGGATGCCCATAAAGCCTTTGATTCGATTGCATGGACACACATTGTGAGGATTTTGAAGTTCAGATTATGGGCTCTAATTTTCTTGGATTTTTTAGGAACATTTACTCTAAGCCATGCACTGTGATCTATACTAATGGCGTTAATTCAAGGCCCCCGCTTCTGTCCCCGCTTCTTTTTAATATTGCGTTAGTGTCATGTCCCACGGCGCATTTCGTCACCCGAGTACCCGCTCCTGGCGGGTACTCGGCACTTACCTCGTCCGCCGCCTGTTCGCCGCTGCTGTTCTCCTGAGCACCCCCGCGTAGCGGGCGCTCGCGAAGGCTCCTCCTCTGTGTGTGCTCTTTGTTCGCCGGGAGGGGGGGCACCCTTATCCACTGCCTCCATGGCACTAGTCAGTGCTCGGTTATCGTGTATGCTGATATTATCCAGTTATTCAATTGCTGTCCTGCTACTGTCGTATCCTGCACTACTACCTGGCGTACCTGTACCTTTGTGGGCCTGGTCTACTACACGGTCCTCATTATTCTACCTGGCGTACCTGTCTCTTTGCGGGCCTGGTCTACTAAACGGCGCCCCTTATTCTATCTAGCGTACATGTACATCAGTGGGCCGGATCTACTACATGGTGTTCCTGTTCTCCTTAAAGCCTGGGTGACTAAACAGTGTACTTCTGGACTTTGATCTGCTGTAGCCTTATTATCTAGTGGCTTCAGTCCTGCTTCCTAATAAAGCTGTTTATTTACCGCCATCCTCTGCATACTGGGTTCCTTCGCCGTTACCAACGCTACATAAAAACCGAGTCCTAATGGAACCCGCAGGATTGGCTGAGGCTGTTGCCTCACTCACGCAACAGATGGCTGTCTTTAATCAGTCACTCCAAGAAGTCCAAGCCGGACAAAATCAGATCTGACAGCAGATGCTCTAGAGACAAGGAGTTCCTGCAGTCCATGATGAGCTGCAGGGGGGAACCAACAGGGCACCACCGCCCCTGAACCACCAATACCCCTGCCCGACAAATTCACAGGAGAACGTAAGAAATACATAACTTTCATGACCTTGTGTCAAATCATGTTCAGATTGAAACCAAGGATTTACTCATCAGATTACATCAAAACACCAGTGGCGGAGAGGGACCGTCGCAGGGCTCTTGATTTATGCCTCTATTGTGGTCACAAAGGCCACTATGCAAACGAATGCCACAGCAAGGCAAGAGCATCCAGGGGTAAGCGACCCACCCAGCACCTGTCCTTGCACAGACACTCTGCAGCGCCCCAATCATGTGTCTCTTCCCATTTCGTTACAGTGGAAGGGAGACTCCACCACCCTCTCAGCGATGATTGACTCCGGGGCCAGCAGCAACATACTGGACACCGCACTTGCACGGCTTTTGCATATCTCCATCCGTGACAAGGCAACACCCGTTTCCATTCAGATGGTCGACGGGAGTGCCCTGAAGACCGGACCCATCACCAAAGAGACTGAACCCCTGCACATGTCTATGAAACCCAACCATGCTGAAAATATTGTTTTTGACGTGGTCCCCTCACCCTTATTTCCTGTTATTTTGGGGTTGCCCTGGTTAAGGAAGCACAACCTGGTTGTTAATTGGAGGATGCGGTCTGTCCAGTTTCCACAGAATAAAACTTCTCGTTACCCTAAAACATCCTTGTCCATTAATGTTGCGCATGATTACTGTTCTCTCCCGAAGACGCAGATACCGCTTCACTATAGCCACTTCTCGGATGTCTTTGAAAAGAAAGGCGCTAACCAACTACCACCACACAGGGAATATGACTGTCCTATCAACCTACACCCGGGTGCTCCTATTCCTTTTGGCCGCATCTACCCTATGTTGGAACCATAACTGGCCACGTTAAAAGACTATATAGATGAGAACCTGGCCAAAGGTTTCATATGGCATTCCACGTCCCTGGCAGGCGCAGGCATCTTCTTTGTCTCCAAAAAAAGATGGTGGTTTGCGCCCTTGTGCGGACTATAGAGAACTGAACAACATAACCGTGAAATACCGGCCCCCCTTGCCTCTCATTTCAGAACTGATGGAACGCCTTTGCACGGCAACCGTGTTCACTAAAATTGACTTGAGGGGAGCCTACAATCTTGTCCGCATCAAGGAGGGACACGAATGGAGAACAGCGTTTTGATCACGCTATGGACATTTTGAATATTTAGTGATGCCCTATGGCCTGTGAAACGCTCCAGCAACCTTCCAATATTTCATGAACGACGTGTTTAGAGACATGTTGGACCACTTCGTCGCCGTTTACCTTGATGACATACTGTTCTACTCCCCTTCACTCACACTGCACAGGGAACACGTCACCAAAGTGCTGATGCGTCTCAGGGAAAATGGATTATATGCTAAACCCGAAAAATGTGTGAATCACTGGACAACCATCGTGCAGTGGCCACCCCCTACAGACAGGAAAGGTCTCCAACGGTTCGTCGGGTTTGCCAATTTTTATAGAAAATTCATCAGGATTTTCTCCAAGGTTATCCAACCGATCACTGCTCCCACGTCCCTGAAAAGAAGGTTCTGTTGGACTGAAGCTGCACAAAAGGCTTTTGAATACTTGAAAGAGAGATTCACCACAGCCCCTATTTTGATGCTCCCAGTACCACACAGACTGTACGTTCTCGAAGTAGATGCATCCGACTCCGCAGTAGGAGCAGTATTATCTCAGAGGGATAACCATGACAATCAACTACATCCAGTTGTTTTTTTCTCCCGTACATTAAACCCTGCTGAACGAAACTATAACTATAAAGAGCTGTTGGCTATGAAATTGGCGTTGGAATAGTGGCGCCATTTATTGGAAAGTACTCCTCATCCCGTCTATACGGACCACAAAAACTTAGAGTTCTTCAGGACAGCTAGACATCTACAACCCAGGCTCGCCAGATGGTCTTTGTTCTTTTCACAATTTCGTCTCCACATTACGTACAGACCGGGTTCCCGTAACACCAAGGCCGACTCCCTTTGCCGCATGTTCGAAACACTAACGTCACATCCCCAGGAACAAGAGACGGTGTTGTCATTGGGACACTTCCTAACACTCACAAAACCCTTATGGGAAGTCCTCCGTACCTCTGCTTGGACCCCGTCCGTAACCTCTTGACGTACGTCTCAAAGTGTTACAGCACTCGCTGCGGGTCATGGGGGCATCACACAAACCACAGACCCGATACAACGGACATTCTGGTGGCCAAACCTCAAAATAGACGTCCAGTGATATGTTCCTGTAACACCTGTGCCAGGTCCAAGGACTCACGTACGAAGCCTGCTGGTCTATTGTGTTCTCTCCCTGTCCCAGAGAAACTATGGTCAGACATTACCATGGACTTTATTACAGATCTGCCGGCGTCAGACCACCACACCACTCTCATGGTAGTGGTGGACAGATTCACGAAGATAGCTAATTTCCTACCCGCCAAACGTCTGCCAACCGCAGCTGAGACAGCTGTCATGTTCGTGAAGCAGTCATCTGAAGATATACCTGGTACGGGAACGACCTGTACCCCGACTGGGTACACGCGCCAGACAATCCTTCCTTCTCCCCATGGCCACACCGGGAACACGAAACTTCCACCGTCAGGCAGGACCAGCAACGGAGACAGCAAGAATCATAGCTCTTTGGGACCTCAGTGGCACTGTAGTATACAGAAGTATAGCAATACAGTGCTTTACCGCCCTGACAAGGGCAGCACCGAGACTTACCCCAATAACAAGACGAGACTCGCATTGAGGTAAAACAGGAATTAACTTTATTGAGGAAGCAATCACCACCTTTTCAATAAGGTGGTGGTGAGCTACAACCAGCATGCATCCCACTATATGTAAAACAATATGCAGATCATATGCAAATTAGTTATAACAGCACTCAATCCTGAACACAATCCTGCCATCAGAACCAATAATACTGGTCAGACAGGCAGGAGGAAGGGTGAAACTGGGATGTAGAGAGCTCCGGCTCTCTCACTGTTGCCACCCTGTACCTCTAATCAGATACAGGGTGACTTAAACATAAATCCAAGCAACGGATCCAGGTATTGCACTGTAACCTGCTGGAAGTATGTAATGCAATCCAGGGGTCCACCGTCTATCATGGGAAATACAGCCTCCAGCCGCTGCCGAAATCCCAAGGCACGGAGGCTTCCGTGACAATACCCATTCCTATTGTTCTTGCCCAGGATGATGTATATTAGACTTATGCATTTGTATTCGGGCGAACATGAAAACGAACATGAAGAGTGCGTTTTCGTTGTTCATCCCGAAGAAACAAAGAAGCAAAGATAGCAGCAGTAAAACATAGACGAAGACGCATAAAACGAAGAATCTTCGTCTTCGTCTACTAATCTCCCTGGCCCCTTCCCCATCTAGCCTACCTTATCTACGCAGCATCACAGGGGTTGGCAGAAGCGGAAATCCATAGGTTTGCCATCAGGGGTTAAGGGGCCGTGCGAACGACTCTATTGGTCGTCTGCAGGGTCCTCCTCTGGCATCAACCAAGGGGGCCCGTCTGCCATCAACCAATGAAGTACAGGTGTACTTCATTGGTTGATGGCAGAGGAGGCCTCTGCAGGCGACCAATGGAGTTGCTTGTATGGACATTTAAAATCCTGGCGCCAAAGCAGCGTTAACCCCGTATTAACCCCTTCTACAAAAAACAAAGAAAAAAATGAACACAAAGAATGTACGAACACAGGAACGGGCGAATATTCGCGGAATACAACATTTTTTTTCCCCCACGAAGACGAACATAAAGAGTTGGCTGGTGCCAAACTCTAATGTATATTATGACGGGCCGCCCTGTACCCTGACTGGGTACTCCTGCCAGGCGTTGCTTCCTCCTGCCGGGACAGCTGCAAATAACCCCTTTAGCGCTGAGTGCAAAGGAGGACCTGATAAAGAACTGTGTATGGTTTGTTGTGTCTATTGTATGTAAATTACCCCCTTTGCACTGTTTCCCACTAAACTGAGTCCTGTTTTCACTTCAACATGAGTGCTGTCTGATGCTTGGGGCGGGCTGCTATGATACTTTATTGTCCTTTTTTGGACAATAGTCACACTGTGTAGCTAAGCCACAGTGCCAACGCAGCTCCGGTGCAGCGACGTCCCCCCTTCTATCTACCATGCTGGTTCTGTCTGAACGTTAGTGTTCCTCTGACTTTCCCTGTCCCAGAGAGGGAGATCGAGGCTGTCAGGCCTCTCCAGTGGCACCAGTGATGGAGGGTTCCATCACACCTGAAATCTGGGATTTCTACATTCCTTTGGATTCATTATGGCAGATTATCGCATTGGGTTAAATACCCAGGATTATATGGGTGTCACAGGGCCAGGCTGTTGTGAATACCATGTGGACCTAGCTACCACCAAAAGGTATCCCTCACATGGAACTCCAACCCAGGCAGCCTGGTGACTTTTACCAGTATATAGACTTCCTATCGGAAAATACTATGACACACTTGTTATCCATGTCATGGAGCACTTTTGTGTTGACCTTTTAAGCTTTTATCGACCT
The DNA here is from genome assembly GCF_027358695.1 of Spea bombifrons. Lineage (NCBI taxonomy): Eukaryota > Metazoa > Chordata > Amphibia > Anura > Pelobatidae > Spea > Spea bombifrons. The sequence continues at coordinate 7,630,760 of NC_071097.1, forward strand.
CATGGCGTTAAAAGAATTTGGGGTTGGGTTGGGTTGTGTACCTATTTGCTACATGCCTCTGTTAGCTGTGTTAATGAAATTAGAGAACTACATAAGTTGATATCTATCACAATAAAAGTAGTTCCGATTTTACCATACAAATTGTGGTCTGTCCGTTCCTTGGGTAGCAAGAGCTATCCGAGTGAGGGTCCTGGCTGGTGATTCCTTAGCCCTCAAACAGGGGTACCCAGCCTTGGGTACGGTGATGCTGTAACAGATGCCCTAACATCTGCACCTGTGCTGACTGCTCCTGATCCTTCAAAACGCTTCTTTGTCTACACAGATGCCTCTACTTTAGGATTGGGAGCAGTGCTGAGTCAAGTGGGAAACGACGGCAAGAAGCACCCTGTAGCCTACATCAGTTGACAGTTACTACCCAGAGCGATGAGCGATGGGGTAGAGAGTTCCAGAATGTGGGAGCAGCATGACAGAATGCGTTGGAGCCGGATTTTGTGCGCACTTTGGGTAATGAGAGAAGAGAGATATGTGTGGATCGGAGGGAGCGAGCAGGGATGTAGGGAAATAGCTCTTTCAGGTAACAGAGTCTCTGGTCCTTTAGGGCTTTAAATGACAGTACACCTATCTTAAAGTGAATTCTCCATTTGATAGGAAGCCAATAGAGAGACTGTAAAATAGGTGTAATATGGCAAGAGCGGGGTTGATTTGTTAATAGTCTGGCTGCTGCGTTCTGAACCAACTGCAGTTTGTGAAGTACAGTGCATTGCAATAATCCAGATGAGATGTCACAAATGCATGGATTAGGGTGGCAGTATCCTCTGGTGGGATTAGGTGCCTTTTCCTGGCTATATTCCTCATATGAAGAAGGTTTTGTTGCAGCAGAGATTTGATGTTTAGACAAACCACTGTCAAGGAGTACTCCGAGATTTCGCACTTCACTTGACCTGAGTAGCTCTGAACCCCCGAATTCTATGCCAGTTGTGTTAGTATTTCCTAGGATCGGTGCAGTTATCCTTTGTTCTATGATCAACAGGACTTCTGTTTTATCAGGATTTACCTTTAACCAGCTAGCTTGCGTCTATTCTAAGAGATCTGCTAAGCAGTTGAAAAGAGATGTTGGATCCTTAGTTCCTGGTGTAAAGGAAAGGTAGAGCTGCGTGTCATCTGCATAGCAGTGGTATCTTAATCCATGTTGCCTGATGATGTCCCCCAGTGGCAGCATGTATATGGCAAATAGAGTGGGAGATAGAATTAGCGGTGTGGGAGCTGAGGAACACATTCCTGATGACACCCTCAGTGACCTGTTTGTGAGGAAAGATTTAAACCATGTTAGAGCTGTGCCTCCCAGCCCTCATAGGTCTTGCAGCCGCTTAATAAGAATCAAATAAGAATGATCAATGGTGTCAAATGCTGCTGACAGATCTAGAAGAATTAGGATTGAATGATCACCCTTGTCTCTTGCCATCAAGAGGTCATTCAGAACGCGAAGCAGGGCAGTTTCAGTGCAGATGTTTTCTGAAGCCTGATTGGAAAGAATCAAAAATATTGTCATGTCCTTGGGATCCGTTGGCCGCGGGCGGGGGTCTGCTCGCAGATCACGGTCCCGTGGTCAGCGAGCGGACTGCCGCTCGCGGTGCATGGGCACCTGAGAAACCGTCATGTTCTCTCCATGCTGGTGGCGGGCAGACTGACTGCTGACACGGGAGAAGGAAGGTCGGTCCCGGGAACTCCTCTACGGGCAGATTTAAGGCTGCCCGTCAATGCAGGAGTTCACGGAAGGGTTCCCTTACCTGACGTCCTGTCTCCGGTCCATCCACTGGAGGCGCAGCGATCCTTCTGGCTGTGCCATGGACGTGATGGACGTCTGGAGGCGTGGTCTTGGCTCAGCTTGGAGGTGGGGTTTTCTCTCTGGCGCCAAATTTAAAAATCCCTACTGAGCTTTCTCAGGCACCCTGTTGTGGTCTGCTACCCGTGTTTCTGAGTTTGCTGCTGATTTCTGTTTTTGACCCTTGCCTGCCTGCCTGCATGCATTATTGACTTCCTTATGCTTTATAGAGGATGCCACAGATTTTTATTTTTTTGGTTTACTTACCCACTAAGCCACATTGGTTTTCCCTCAGTGTTTTTTTCACTAAAGAGTTTATGCCAGTCAATATGATGTAAAGCTGCACTTATCTTATTGAAATTTGCCTTTCTAAAATGATGTTTTAGTATTCCCCATGTGCAATTTCTTTTTTGAGTTTATTTCAAACGACACAATATTGTGAACACTATTACCCAAGTGCTCCCCTACTTGAATGTTTGACAATAGATCAACATTGTTTGTTAGAACAAGATCCAGACAAGAATCCTTTCTAGTTGGTGCTGGTACCAAATGTGACATGAAGGTGTCATTTAACTGGTTTAAAAACCTGAATCCCCTTGCAGAACTACTAGTCCCTCTATCCCAATTTAGGTCCGGGTAATTCAAATCTCCAATAATTTACGTGTTACGCAGATGTGCCGTTTTCTCAATTTGCTCTAACAGCTGTTATTCCTCATCAGCATACCTGGGAACTTCTGGGCTCCGGCTACCCGGAGCCTTCCCTTGTGGGACACGGCCAGGACTGCCCACTATTGTCAGCAGACAGTCCTGTGACGTCAGTGGTAGTTCCCACTGACGTCGGTGGTAGATCCCCCTGACGTCAGTGGTAGTTCCCACTGACGTCGGTGGTAGATCCCCCTGACGTCAGTGGGATGTCCCACTGTGGGGGCATTCATGCTGATGTCGGGGACGTTCACGCTGACGTCGGGGGCGTTCACGCAGACGTTGGGGGCGTTCACGCAGACGTCGGGGGCGTTCACGCTGACGGCATTTGTAAAACGCCCCATTTAAAGGGAAAATGGGCGGGGAGCAGAGCATGTCAAGACCCCGCTCCAGCAACCTAGAGGATTCGAGTCTTGACCCGGAGAACCGGAGAAGCGGTGCTTCACCCAGCAATCTTGTGGTCAAACCTGGAGAGTTCCCAGGTATGCTCATCAGTATTAACATTAGGTGGTTAACATATCCCAACCACATCCATGCTAACACGCAAATACTGATACATCGATGCTAATACGCAAACATTTACACAAACATCTACACAAGTACACATACACATTCATGGTAACATACATACATATATACTCCCTCTCTTATCTTCCCCTCACTAATTTGCTCCCTCCCTGTCACCTCACCTGCAGCTTTCACTCTGGCAATTTCAGCGAGCAGCCTTACTTTTACCATGTGAACTATTTTGTACCAGCCCAGAGGAAGCAGGTTGACATTAGGTGACCCCTCAGTAACAGTTAAATTGCAGGCACAATGTGCAAATGCCAGAGAAAGCTGCGGACAAGCGGTCGCATGGGCCCACAATATATTCAGTTGGTTTTTAAAATACATGATGATTCACGTATTACCCGTATTTGCTCGATTATAAGACGACCCCCCAAAATCTGAATATTAATTTATGAAAAAAAGAAGTTTTACCAGTAAATGTTAATTCATGTAAACTATGTGAACAATTTTTTTAAATAAAAGCTATGATTGAGAAAAATACTTTATTTTTATTTCCTTTTTTTTCAACCTGCCCCCCAGTTATGCACATCTGCCCCCTGGCTTGCCACTCTGCCCCAGAAATGCCTTATACCCCCTATATGCCACTGTGCCTCATGATATGCCTTTTAACCCTCTAAATGCCACTGTACCCCCATGATATGCCTTTTAACCCTCTAAATGCCACTGTGCCCCATGATATGCCTTTTGACCCTATGTGCCACTCTGCCTCCAGAATTGCCTTATACCCCTATATGCCACTCTGGCATTTAGAGGGTTAAAAGGCATATTATGGGGCAGAGTGGCATATAGGGAGGCATAAGGCATTTCAGGAGGCAGAGTGGCGTATGGAGGGTTAAAAGGCATTTCTGGAGGCAGAGTGGCATTAAGGGGGTTAAAAGGCATTTCATAGAGCACTCTGCCTACAGAAATGCCTTATGTCCCCCATTTAACACTCCCCCACCCTCCTCCAAACTTACCGGAGCTTCTGAGTCCCCGGTGCGTAGTCCGGGCAGCGTGTAGAGCTCTACGCGATTCGCGTACACAACTTTAGCTGCAGCCGGGAGGAGGTGCGGTTAGCAGCGGGGGTTGTCTGCGTCCAATGTGCAGGCCTTCCCCGGCTGTCAGAGATCAGAGTTCCCCGTGATCTCCGGCTGCAGCGGAAGTTCTGTAGGCGAATCGCGTAGAGCTCTACACGCTGCCCGGTGCTTAGTCTGGGCAGCGTGTAGAGCTCTACGTGAATCGCGTAGAGCTCTACATGCTGCCCGGACTAAGCACCGGGGACTTAGAAGTACCGGTAATTCGGGGGGGGGGGGAGACAGGAGGATCCAGGTCCTCTGCATCAAGTCTGATCTAAGTCTCATTGTCCGACCTAGTTGAGGTCTGATTATTAGACGACCCCGATTAGAGCATTTGCTCTGGAGAAAACCTTGTCTTATAATCGAGCAAATACGGTATTATGTTTCATATGCATTGTAGATCGATAATATTCCCTTGTTGATTTGTGCCAGTCTGTTGCCATCTTACAGGAAGGGTGTCTTTTTTCACTTTATATTTACCCCTAAAACTTCTGGTAGAACCTGTTGCCCGTGCACATAATAATAAAACAAATTATCCTTTTGTCAGTTATTGAGTGTAGAAAATTAAAAGAATGTTGCTCAGATTATTCACAATACAGTCAGAAAAAAAATTCAAAAATTCAGCTGGTCTCCTGACCACTTCTTCATATGCATGAAGACAGGATTAAGATACTTTATCCTATTTAAAGCACATGACAGGTTGAAAAGTTCATGTTCTGCATTAACCTCAGCTTCTGTTCTATTGGCTGTAACTTATGGTCAGATGTAACCATATGTAATACTGGGATAAGGCTGATAAATCCTAATGACTAGGAATAACTCAGGTTTAACTATGTCTGTATTTATTAGGATGTGGATGAGACAACTAGTTTCCTTTTTCAAAAATAAAAGGATTTGACATAATGTCGGAAAAAATATACTATACTATAATATAATATTGGGACACCTGACAATTACACCAACAAGGTTTTTTTATGACATCACATGATAAATACATTGACATATAGGTGGTTCCCCCTTTGCAGCTATAACAGCTTCCACTCTCCGGGAAGGCTTTCCACAACATTTTGGAGTGTTTCTTTGGGAAGTTTTGCCCATTCATCCGGTAGAGCATGTGTGAGGTCAGGCATTGATGTTGTATGAGATGGTTTGGTTCACAATCTCCATTTCAGTTCATCCCAGAGGTGTTCTATGGGTTTGAGGTCAGGGATCTGTACTGGCCAGTCAAGATCTTCCACACCAAACTCATCCAACCATGTCTTTATGGACCCTGCTTTGTGCACTGGGGCACAGTCATGCTGGAGTAGAAAAGGATCTTCACCAAACTGTTCTCACTAAGTTGGAAACACAGCATTGTCCAAAATGTATTGGTATGCTGTGGAAATCTTGTGGAAAGCCTTCCCAGAAGGGAAAGTGTTATAGCTGAAAATGAGGGACCAGCTACATATAAATGTCTATTTATTAAGAATGTGATGTCATGAAAGTCCCTGGTGGTGTAATGGTCATATGGTCCATATAGTTTGTATATATACACTCATTGGCCACTTTATTATGTACACCTTGCGAGCATCTGGTTGGCAGTACCAGAACTGCCTTCATTATTTGTGGCATACTTTCTACAAGGTGCTGGAAACATTCCTCAGAGATTTTCGTCCATATGGACATGATGCCATCACACAGATGCTACAGATTTGTCGGCTGCACATCTATAATGCAAATTTCCCATTTCACTATATCCCAAAGGTGCTCTATTGGATTGAGATCTGGTGACTGTGGAGACCATTGGAGTAAAGTTAACTCATTGTCATGTTCAAGAAACCAGTTTGAAACAATGTAAGCTTTGTGCCATCAGAAGATAGGTACACTGTGGTTATAAAGAGATGGACATGGTCAGCAACAATACTCCAGGTAGGCTGTCACGTTTAAACGATGCTCAATTCATACTAAGGGGCCCAAAGTGTGCCAAGAAAATGTCCCCCACACCATTACACCACCACCAGCCTGAACCGTTGATACAAGGCAGGATGCATCCATGCTTTCATGTTGTTTATGCCAAATTCTGACCCTGCCATTTGAATGTAGCAACGGTAATCGAGACTCATCTGTCCAAGCAATGTTCTTCCAGTCTGAGCCTGTGTGAATTGTAGCCTTAGTTTCCTGTTCCTAGCTGACAGGCGTGGCACCCGATGTGGTCTTCTGCTGCTGTAGCCCATCTGCTTCAAGGATCAAAGTGTTGTGCGTTCAGAGATGGTATTTTGCATACCTTGGTTGTAACAAGTAGCTATTTGAGTTATTGTTGCCTTTCTGTCATCTCGAACCAGTCTGCCCATTCTCCTCTGACCTCTGACAAGGCGTTTTCATCCACACAACTGCAGCTCACTGGATATTTTCTCTTTTTTTGGACCATTCTCTGTAAAATGTAGAGATGTTTGTGCGTGGAAATCCCAGTAGATCAGCAGTTTCTGAAACACTCAGACCAGCTCTTCTGGCACCAACAACCATACCACATTCAAAGTCACTTAAATCCCCTTTCTTCCCCATTCTGATGCTCGGTTTGAACTTCAGCAAGTGGGTCTACATGACTAAATCCATTGAGTTGCTGCACAATATATTGAGTTGCTGCACAAATGTACAAATGCTCCAAGCTCATAGGAAGCAAATATTTGTCCTGATGCCTTAAGCCACAAAATTTAGATAAACTGAAATTGTGGACATTTTGGTCAGAGCTGGTCCTTACATAGGTCCGAGTGTGTCCATGGGAACAGACGGCACCTTGACTAGGGTGGCAAATTGGCGCCCCAAGGCATGTTCTTTCAGGATAGCTTAATCAAGAAAGAGAAGAATTTCTCCATAAATCTGAATTAGTCTTGCCTCTGAGTGCACTTCCACAAAAGTGTGGACCCACAAGCATCACCTCTTCTCATTCCTCCAATCAGGGGAGAGGGTGTAACCTGGAAGCTCCTTCCTTTTGGGGAAGTTTACTGAGAGGCCATTTTGATGAGACCCCTGTACCCTGACTGGGTACTCCCACGAAACGTTGCTTCCTCCTGCCAGGGACTAACCCCTTCAACACCAGACAGAACCATTGTAGAGAGAAGTGGGGGGGTGCCGCTGCACCAGAGCTGTGTTGGCACTGTGGCTAGCAGAAGCTGAGCTACACAGTGTTACTATTGTCCTACTATTATCATACAGCATCAAACAGTGTACAGCATCAAACAGCACTCATGTTGAGGTGAAAACAGGGCTCAGTTGTATAAGGGGCAATTTACATACAATAGACACAGCAAACCACACATAGTTCTCCATCAGGTCCTACATTGCACATGGCTCACTATTTGCACTCATCCCACCTGTTACCTCCTCCGTGGCATCTTCTCTTCCACAAGCAGGGATGCCGAGATGCAGCCCACGCGTTCAGCTCCCTACTCATTCCGTTGATGGGAGCCGCCGCAGGGTCCATCCTCCTCCTAGACACGTGTCCCCGCCGAGTTCAAGGAATCTTGACGGGGCTCGCGTCTCAACATCATGAGAGTCGCTTCTTAAAGTGACATTTATCTTTTTTTCTCCTCCCCCTAATTAGGTGGGTAGGAGGATCTGTTTTCATGGAAGGATATTTAAACCCTCATTTGGTACTACACCTTTGCCTGTGATAGTGCCTTTCTGCCTACACTAGCGTTTGACCTGCTTTAACTTTCTGGTATTGATTCCTGCTTGTTCCTGACCTACGTTGTTTGCTGCCTGCCCTGACCTTTTCTCGTGACCCAGACTACTCTATTGCCTGACCCTTCAGAAATTATTATAATTTTTTTATTTTATGTTCCTGAAATATCTCGCACCTTCTACGTTGCTCTTTGTGGTGATCGGCTCGCATCTCCGTTGTGCTGGTTGTTGAGTGTCCTCTCTCCGCTAGGAGGCGCCTTTTCTGCAGCACGGATCCACAGCCCGTACCTCGGTCGTGACACCCCCTCAGTCCAGTAGGGGGTCGCTATTGTAGTGTGTGGGGAAGATGGTAAGCACGGGCAGTTCCCTGACTTCTGGCTGAAACCTGCTGGCCATAGAGGACTTGTTAGTCCTGACCTGATGGAGAGTAACACCACACATTAATCCACTTCCAAAATGCAAGTTCCCCAAATCCGCATCCGGGCTCCACAGTATTCTGGTAATTGGGGAAACATGGAACTCTGTACAAGGGGGAACAAAGTACCCACCTCCCCAAAAACAGAACCCCTTTCAAGACCAGGGTCCATAGTCTGTGGGGAGGAGGCTGGCCCCAGGCTCCTCCAGGAGCCCAAGGCACAGAGCCTTCAGTGACAGCCATGTTCACAGAAAAGTGGAAGAACACAGTGAGAAACGGAAGAAGAAAGAATTAGAATATGCAAGAGAAGAAACTGAGCTGGAGAAAGGAGACAGGGACATCTGGGGCCAACCTTCTTAGATGCCTTCCACCACACAACCAGTCTGGCTGGCAAATATGACACAGGCAGGCTTTTTGGGGGCACTGGAAAGCAGTTTTGTGGCATAGATGGTACAGACAATCTGACAAGTTTTTTTGGGGGACAGAGATGACACATACAATATGTTTGGGGACAAAGATGGCACAGATAACCTGGAGACAAAGCTCTTTGGGGATAGGAGATGGTGCAGACAAACTGTTTTGGGGGCACTAACAAGTTTGGGACATACAAGCTGTTCAGGGTAAAAATGTAACAGATAACCTGTTTGGGGCACTAACAAGTTCTTCGTGGACAAAGATGACACAGACAAACTTTGTGGTGGTAAAGATGAAACAGACAAGCTCTTTGGGGCAGAGAAACATTTCGGTGGCCAACACAGAATAGAGAAGCTGTTTGAGGACAAATATGGAACTGAGAAGCTGTTTGAGGGCATAAATGGAACAGACAAGCTGTTTGGGAGTCAAAGATGGTAATGGGAAGCTATTTGGGGACTAAAAATGCACCTTACCTTATTTGCAGCATTTTTCAACCACCTTACTGCAACAGTAGACTAGTGATGCCTCTGTTAGTGAGTGCTCTTGTGTTGTGTTTTAGGACTGCCGGGCCCCTTACAACTGTGATAGTTATAGTCCCCTGATGGTGGCTCTGTGTTAGAGAGCATAAATAGTTTTAATCATGATATAGCATAAGAAATGTGGGTGTGGTTTTGGTTGGAGGGGGGGGCAGCATTATATATGCTGTGTGTATTCATATATGTGTATTCATTTACACATTTGCATACACAGTCTTCTTTCTTTAAATACAAAAAAGTGAAGCGCAATATTCTAATTAAATATAAGTATTACACATTCTGGTGAAGTGGTGCTGCAAAAACACAGGAACAAACTCCCCAACATGTTCCAAATTAAATACAATCAAAACCACACAAGTGTCTGCGCACCCAAAGTCTTCTTTCTTTGTTCTCTGGAACAGTTAAGAGATGACTCTAATTAATTTAGTTTCAGTGGCATTTGTCCATTTACAAGCTATATATTTATAACAAGCTGTTTTTTACTTTGACTGTGCTAGAGAAAACACTGACCCACAGACCCAAGTGCACCATAATAAATCATCATATAGAGTGAAATGGTTAAAGTGCTGCTTGTATCCTGTTCCAGTTGAATAACCACATACTGCAGTGTCCTTATGCTGATGCAAACCATTTCATTAATGCGATTAAAGGTTTTGCAGAGATAAAAAGAGATTTTGTCTGTCCCTTGCCATTGGTTTAATGCTTCATTATCCAAGGCACAGGGTTTTACAGAGTGCTTAGCTTTTATTCAAACTCAGTGGCAGTCCCTGAGCGGCTGTATTCAACATGACGACCTGGTTACAGGCACTGGTTTTGGTCTTTTTGTTTTGCAATGCATGCAGCAACCCAGTTTCCCAGCCTTCGTTGGTTTTGGACATGGCTAAAGTATTATTGGATAATTACTGTTTCCCAGAGAACTTGTTTGGAATGCAGGAAACTATAGAGCAAGCTATCAAAAGTGGGGAGATTCTGCACATCTCAGACCCTTACACCTTAGCAAATGTCTTCACTGCTGGAGTACAAGGTTCCTTAAATGACCCACGTCTTGTAGTCTCTTATGAACCTTCTGACACTGTAGTGACTAAAGAGAAAGAGACAATCCCCAATCTAGAGGAACTGGAATTCCTGGTAGACCATTCTATCAAGTATGAACTTCTGCCTGGTAACATTGGCTACCTCAGGGTTGACTGCATTATTGGACAAGAAGTAGTGCAAAAACTTGGTCCCTTTCTGGTCAACAATATATGGAAGAAGCTGATGACAAGTTCTGCACTTATTCTGGACCTAAGATACAGTACCCAGGGGAAGGTTTCAGGCATTCCTTTTGTAGTGTCATACCTGTGTGAGCCTGAACCAGTTATCCACATTGACACCATTTATAATCGTCCATCCAATACCACAATGGAACTGAGAACATTGCCTGCACTGCTGGGTGAGCGTTATGGCAAGGATAAAGATGTTTTAGTGCTCACAAGTAGGCACACCCAGGGCATAGCTGAGAATGTTGCATATATCCTGAAGCATATGAACAGGGCAATCATTGTGGGAGAAAAAACAGCAGGTGGGTCACTTGATATCCAGAAAATGCAGATTGGACAGTCAGACTTTTTTATTACTGTCCCTGTGTCTCGGTCCATTAGCCCCTTAACTGGCCAGACCTGGGAGGTGGCTGGTGTCTTTCCTTGTGTAATAGTGAATGCAGAGGATGCATTAAATAAAGCTGTGGCCATCCTGTTTGTTCGCTTCCAAATTCCAAATGTATTGGGGCAGCTAATTGAGATCCTTAAGAATTATTACGCTTTCAATGACCGCATCCCATCATTGATACAACACCTTTCCAACATTGACTACTCATCAGTTATTTCTGAAGAAGATCTGTGTTCCAAACTCAATTATGAACTTCAGTCAGTTACAGAAGACCCACGATTGGTTGTAAGGTATAAGTTAGACACCCCTGTCATTCCAGAAGAATTCCCTGTGGTTAAAAACCTACCAGAAGATGAGTCCATCATCCAAGCTATGGTTAACACTGTCTTCAAAGTAAATATCCTTCCAGGCAATATTGGTTATTTGCGCTTGGACGAGTTTGCTGATGCCTCCATTCTTGACAAATTAAGTCCCTATATTGTTAACAAAGTATGGGATCATATCACAAGCACAGAGAGCCTCATTATAGACCTGCGTTACAATTCTGGAGGGCCGTCTTCTGCTGTCCCCCTGCTACTTTCATACTTTCAAGAACCAGATAGCAGGGTCCGTCTCTTTACCACATACGACCGACTGGTTAACACAACTAAAGAATTCTTTACTCTTCCTGAACTCCTTGGAAAACCATATGGGTCTAAAAGAGGAGTATATATTCTAACTAGCCACAGAACTGCCACAGCAGCTGAAGAATTTGCTTACCTCATGCAGTCGCTGAGCAGAGCAACCATTATTGGTGAAATCACTTCAGGAACACTCATGCATTCAAAATCATTTAATCTAGAAAGGACCCAGTTAACTATTACTGTACCAGTAATTAACTTCATAGATAACAATGGTGATTGCTGGCTGGGAGGTGGAGTAGTTCCCGATGCTATTGTCCTAGCAGAAGAAGCATTAGACAAAGCTAAGGAAATTATTGTCTTTCACCCAGAGGTTTTTGCCTTGGTAGAGGGAACTGGTATACTCCTTGAAGTACATTATGCCATTCCAGAGGTGGCTAATAAAGTCAGTAGCGCACTTCAGAGTAAATGGTCTGAAGGTGGTTATCGTTCAGTGGTGGATCTTGAATCCCTTGCATCCCAGCTTACAACTGACATGCAAGAGGTCTCTGGTGATCATAGGCTTCATGTCTTCTACAGTGACATAGAGCCAGAGGTTATGGAGGACAAGCCACTAAAAATCCCTTCCCCTGAAGAGCTGAATTACATAATTGATGCACTGTTTAAAATTGAAATCCTTTCAGGAAATGTGGGATACTTACGCTTTGACATGATGGCAGAAGCAGAAATCATTAAAACTATTGGCCCACAGCTAGTCAGTTTGGTCTGGAATAAGTTAGTGAACACAACTTCTTTGATTATTGATATGAGATTCAACACTGGTGGCTACTCAACCGCTATACCTATATTCTGTTCATACTTCTTTGACCCAGAACCTCCCCAGCACCTATACACGGTATATGACCGCAGCACATCAACAGGTACTGAGATATGGACACTGCCAGTGGTAGCTGGGCAAAGATATGGTTCCACTAAGGATATTTATGTACTCACCAGTCACATGACAGGGTCTGCAGCTGAAGCATTTACCAGGTCTATGAAAGATTTAAACAGGGCTACCATCATTGGGGAGCCAACAGGTGGAGTTTCATTGTCTGTGGGTATGTACAGAGTAGGGGAAAGCCATCTTTATGTTTCAATCCCTAATCAAGTGGTAATCAGCTCTGTGACAGGCAAAATATGGAGTGTATCTGGTGTAGAGCCTCACATTACCATCCAAGCCACTGAGGCAATGAATGTTGCAGAACATATAATCAAACTGCGCTCCAAGATACCTTCTGTAATTCAAACAGCTGGTAAGCTGGTTGCAGATAATTATGCATTTGCTGGAACAGGTGCAGATGTAGCTTCCAGACTCCTTTCTTTGGTGGAGAAAAAAGGCTACAAAATGATTAAATCTGAGGTGGAGTTGGCTGACAAACTAAATTATGACCTTCAGACTCTCTCTGGAGATGTCCACCTTAAGGCTTTATACATACCGGAGAACTCTAAGGATCATATTCCAGGGATAGTACCCATGCAGGTGAGATAATGCTAATTTTCTCTTTTTCATCATAGGATAAGTTTGCACTTTGCTACTCCCACTCCTTGATATAATAGTTGCAATTATGATCAATCAAATTATTTGTATATCTGCATTCAAATTATATGTTCATAACATCTTTCATGGCTGGTATGATGTTTTATTGGGTATATTACACTAAAAGAACTAGAACAGAAATACCACCAAGCAAGCTCCCTTTTACTACATTTAATGATCACACATAGGATCCACATATTTTCTGTAATTCTCAAATTCAAATTCAAGATCAAATGTACATTTAAATGGTTTATATTAGTGACCATGTCTGATTTTTAGATCCCATCTCCAGAGATGTTTGAGGACCTTATAAAGTTCTCCTTCTACACTGATGTGTTTCCAAAGAACATTGGTTATATGCGATTCGACATGTTTGCTGAATGTGATCTTCTTAACCAAGTGTCAGATCTTCTTGTAGAGCATGTCTGGAAAAAGGTTGTGAATACAGATGGGTTAATAATCGATATGAGGTATGTGTTTGCCGGAAGATAATTTGGAACAGTTGCAGCTAACAGGGAAATAAAGTGAGATGCATTGCAGTTTGTTCCCAGTACTTTATAATCTCAGAGAGGTGTATTTTCATTTTAGTTTAATTAAGCACTGACTTACTGCGCCTTATACATTACATATATGTAAGTACACTATAGTATCACTGAAAGAGTAAAAATATTATAGGTATGTGATGCTTTTAGCTGCAGATATTCAAAACAGCCACAAGACAACACTGTAAAGCTACATAATATATTATAGGCATAATTCTCCTATTGTGTATACTGTTCCTGATGAAGACAGTTTAGGAAAAAGGGTAAAATGTCAACAGATAAATATATATATATATATATATATATATATATATATATGTTATTTCACAAGTACACCCCTCACATTTTTGTAAATACTTTATTATATCTTTTCATGTGACAACACTACTACAATGTAAAGTAGTGAGTGTACAGCCTGTATAACTTTGTAAATTTGCTGTCCCCTCAAAATAACTCAATACACAGCTATTAATGTCTAAACCATGGCAACAAAAGTGAGTACACCCCTAAGTGAAAATGTCCAAATTGGGCCCAATTAGCCATTTCCCCGCCCCAGTGTCATGTGACTCGTTACTGTTATAAGATCTGAGGTGTGAATGGGGAGCAGGTGTGTTAAATTTGGTGTTATCACTCTCACACTCTCTCATACTGGTCACTGGAAGTTCAACATGGCTCCTCGTGGCAAAAAACTCTCGCAGGATCATAAAGATGGCCAAGGCTATAAGAACATTGCCAAGACCCTGAAACTGAGCTGCAGCACGATGGGCAAACACATACAGCGGTTTCGCATAACAGATTCCACTACGGACAGGCCTCGCCATGGTCGACCAAAGAAGTTGAGTGCATGTGCTCAGCTTTGGGAAATAGACTTATGAGTGCTCCTGGCATTGCTGCAGACTTTGAAGGGGTGAGAGGTCAGCCTGTCAGTGCTCAGACCATATGCCGCACACTGCATCAAATTGGTCTGCATGACTGTTGTCCCAGAAGGAAGCCTCTTCTAAAGATGATGCACGAGAAAGCCTGCAAACAATTTGCTGAAGACAAGCAGACTAAGGACATGGATTACTGGAACCATGTCATGTGGTCTGATGAGACCAAGATAAATTTATTTGGTTCAGATGATGTCAAGCATGTGGCGGCAACCAGGAGTACAAAGACAAGTGGGCCTTGCCTACAGTCAAGCATGGTGGTGGGAGTGTCACTGGGGAGCAACAGTTATTTGAGGGAACCATGAATGTCAACATGTACTGTGACATACTGAAGCAAAGCATGATCCCCTCCCTTCGGAGACTGGACCGCAGAGCAGTAATCCAGCAAGATAACGACCCCAAACATACCTCCAAGACGACCACTGCCTTGTTAAAGAAGCTGAGAGCTTCTGTCTCCAGACCTAAACCATATTGAGCATCTGTGAAGCATCCTCAAGCGGAAGGTGGGGGAGTGCAAGGTCTCTAACATCCACCAGCTCCGTGATTATTATTATTATTTATTGTTTTATATAGCGCCATCAAATTCCATAGCACTGTACAATGGGTAGACAGGACATTACAAGTAGTATGTAACATAACAAATTGACTAACAGAGACAACAGGTGATGTCCTCATGGAGGAGTGGAAGAGGACTCCAGTGGCAACCTGTGAAGCTCTGGTGAACTCCCTGCCCAAGAGGGTTAAGGCAGTGCTGGAAAATAATGATAGCCACATAAAATCTTGACACTTTGGGCTCCATTTGGACATTGTACTCACTTTGGTTGCAGAGGTTTCGACATTAATGGCTGTGTGTTTAGTTATTTTGAGGTGACATCAAATGTACACTGGTATACAGGCTGTACACTCACTACTTTATATTGTAGGAGAGTGTAATTTCTTCAGTGCTGTCACATGAAAAGATATAATAAAATATTTACAAAAATGTGAGGGGGTGTACTCACTTTTGTGATATACTGTATATAAAGAATCCAAAGTATAAGCACTCACAGGGTTTGGTAGAAAGATAAGTTGAGGATTCTTCACACATGAACGTTTCAGTCTTTCTCTGGAGACTTTTATCAAGCCAAAGAGAGACTGAAACGTTGATGTGTGAATAAACCACAACTTATTTTTCTACCAAACATCGTGAGTGCTTATATTTTGTATTTGTCATACTATTTGTTAAGAGCACCTGGGTGATGAATACAAAAGGTTAGTCTAAACAGTGCAGAGGATACAATAAGATTTATATATATGATATACATGAAACATATATGAAAGGATAGATGCCAAACATACAACGTCAAAATACTGAATGATTTGTAACTTCCTTCACAGATTTAACATAGGTGGACCAACTTCCTCTATCCCAGCTCTTTGTTCGTATTTTTTTGATGAAGGGGCGCCTGTTCTGCTGGATAAAGTGTACAATCGGACAGCTAACACGTTCACAGATGTGTGGAGCCTCCCTCAGGTTGCAGGCAAGTTGGAATATTAATAATAAACCTTTGTGCTTTGTCATAAAATAAATTGTATCTCTTCACACTTGTGGGTAGCATCTCTTGAGAGATTTTCTACACATCTGGCGGTTCTGCCACAACCATAGCCCCATACTTTGTAAATGAGCAGACCCTAAGACTCTTGGAAAATTAACCCTTTAAAAGTCCATCATGAAGATTATTTGCAGTGACTCACCAAATGTGTTAACCAAATAGCTCTAACAGTGGTCCTCATTGAAACCTTGACTTGTCATTATTTTATGATACACTCAATTGGGTCACCTGCATTCAAGCAAGGATTTCAACCGTAACATATTGTTGGCAAAAGCACTGAGTGTCTTACATATGATCACATCAGTGTTGAATAGGAAGGAGTCAGTTCCAGACAGTGTGACCCTGAGAATCTGGCCCTTCACTCTGAGACCTTAAGATGAGGCGAAACCCCTGAGACTCAGGGTAAAAACATTGTCAGGTATGCATAGGCCTACATTAGGCCTAAATGCACATCCTGCCCACATCAACCTAAAAGTTGGTTTAGCAGGAGGGATACATGTTATGAGAACACATTAGATTACTGGTTCTTAGACACTCTGCTCCCAAAATGTCCTTGCAAAACAGCATAATCTACACCTTTTCTCTTACGAAAGAGTTTCCTAAACATTAGGCAACTACTATTTAGGACGTATCATCAAAACCATATAGGCATGCTTGGGAACTCTCCAAATTGCAGCTAGAGGCTCTAGAGATCAGGATAGATTACCGGGCATCTAGGTGAGTGTTTTTAATCTCCAGGCAGTGGAACAGCATTTAACCCTGCCCACTCACTGCTTGGGACTGCCTACCTTGGACCTAATTCCCCTGCCAGTTCTTTTCAGGGAAGCCCCATCCCTTTGTCTCCTCCTTAACTCAGACAAATCACCTTCCTGCTTGGGATGGGAAGTTCGAAAAGTGAATGAAGTGAATTGAAATGATCCGATTCATGTTCCGAATCTTCAGATCACTCAGTGTGACTCACAGAAGTTACTGTTTCCCGGTCCCTCCCTGCAGTCACACTGATGATTGGCCCCGCCCCTTTCATTAGAGTCAATGAACCCTCCTGCCTGCCTACTCTAGTGATGTCACTGAAGGCAGAAAGTCGTTCAGAGAATCCTTCAGAGATTCGAATCCTACAGAGATTCGAATCCTACAGATTTTAGGATGTTTAGGGTTAAGTTAGGGGCAGTTATGGTTGATGGGGTGTTTAGGGTTAATTGAGGGGCAGTTATGGTTGATGGGGTGTTAAGGGTTAATTTAGGGCAGTTATGGTAAATGGTGTCTTTAGGGTTAATCTATGGGCAGTTATGGTTAAGGGGGTCTTTAGGGTTAATTTAATGCTGAGGGACTGAGGGTTAATTTAATAAATGTAATAAAGTTAACTTAAGGTGCAGTTAGAGGTAAAGGGGGGCAAACTAAGGGGAATATAAATCCTGAGGGGCAGTGAAGATTATGCAGGTCACTTACTATGCAAAGCTTCAGCCTGTACTTGAAGCAGCTCGCCTTGGAGAGTCACGCAGTGTGATGTTGCCTGACCTCCCCTCCTCAGTCTATATCAGGGAGCAATTTCCCTGTTGCACCCACACACACATCGGATCAACCAATGTGCTCAGTGCCAGCAAATCACAATCTCCCCAATCAGCCCTGCTCCTCCAGCAGTGACATGAAAGTTAATCTTCTCCACCCTCTACAACAACATCATTAGATTTAAAAAAAAGAATTATATTCTGAAAAAAAATAAAACAGTGGTCCTGGGCAACCTATTAACCTACAAGGCCAATGATTGCTCCCCCAAAGATCTTCTGTGTGTATTTGGTGCATTCGAAGGCTAAGCTGAATGGGTTAAAGGACATAGTGTTAGGTTGGAACTATTTGTTGGCCTTGTCCCAAAATTGAGAGTTCAGATTTTTGAGTTCACATAATTTATATATACCGTATTTGCTCGATTATAAGACGACCCTGATTATAAGACGACCCCCCAAAATCAAATATTAATTTAGGAAAAAAACAAAAAGCCTATAAAAAAAGTTTTACTAGTAAATATTAATTCATGTAAACTAATTTTCATATTTAATAAAAGCTATGATTGAGAAAAATATATTTTTTATTTCCTTTTATTTGCCAACCTGCCCCCTCCAGTTATGCACATCTGCCTCCAGGCTTGCCACTCTGCCCCCAGAAATGCCTTATACCCCCCTATTTGCCACTCTGCCCCATGATGTGCCTTTTAACCCTCTATATGCCACTCTGCCTCCAGAAATGTCTTATACCCTCCTATATGCCACTGTGCCCCATGATATGCCTTTTAACCCCCTAAAATATATATATATATATATACTGCTAACAGCAATCACACTCCTATCAAGCCAAGGCAGCCAGTACATGCTGGAACCTGGGGATGTTAGAAGTGTGATTACAGCCTCCCTATGCCATGCTACCACCCCCACCCCCCTTACACATCCATGCTATCACACACACACACACATTCACAAACATTTAAATACTCATTCATTCCATTAATCACACATACACACACACGCTCAAACCCTCCACCCCCCCCATCCCCTTACTTGAACTGCAGATCTCCCACTCGCAGACTTCTGCAGGGGCCCGGCTGTGCGAGCAACTTCTCTGGCCCCGCCCCCAGAGGAAGGAGGGGGGGAGGCAGAGTTATGTGAGGACTGTGCTAGCTTCCTGTTCTCCTGCAGCTAATAGCAGAGATGCTGCTCGCGATCAAAGCCCGGTAAGCATCACGGCCCCAGCAGAATGAGGTCTGATTAGAAGACGACCTCGATTAGAAGACGACCTCGATTAGAAGACGAGGGGTATTTTTCAGAGCATTTGCTCTGGAAAAAACCTTGTCTTATAATCGAGCAAATACGGTAGTTTATGTAGGACTATTTCTACTTGGACATATATATGAAAAGGGTCCTAGGGACATGGATTGTTGGGTAAAAGTGTGAAAACTTATTGGGTAATTGACATTAGGATGTCATTTTTTCTTTTCTATTTTTAGCAAATTTGCTAAATGTTATGAAATTACTTGAGTAATCCATTTGTAAAACATTATCTGTAAGGAATATTAAACCGTTACATGCTATTTGTTTTGTGCAGGCTCTTCCTATGGGTCAAAAAAACCTGTTGTCATCCTTACCAGTTCGGTGACAGAAGGAGCAGCTGAGGAGTTTGTGTATATAATGAAGAGACTGGGACGGGCTCAAGTGGTCGGAGAAGTGACAAGTGGAGGCTGCCACCCTGCACAGACGTACCATGTGGATGACACCCATTTGTACCTTAGCATTCCCACGTCCCGTTCTGCCATGGATGACCCAGGACTAGCATGGGAAGGAAAGGGGGTAATCCCAAACACTGAGGTTTCTTCTGAAAATGCTCTTCTAAAAGCAAGAGAAATCCTCGAGTCACAAATACAAATGGACAGGTAGAAATTATAGGTGTAGATATTCTGTTTTAGGATGCTTAAGTAAGGTCCACATTTTAACAACCTAACATGTTTCGCACAAACACATACTGTTTTGTTCTGCTCCACACATGTACTATACTTTGCCTTCACCATCCTAAAGATATTGGTTTGCATAGCACAGACACATTTACACAGCTTTGCACCGCATATATGTACAATCTGCTCTAATAACATGTGACTTAAGCCTGATGCACAATGCAGGACAACTGTAGAGTATTTTAAAGGGAAATCATAATGACTAAGGAGGAAATATATCAACCTCCAAAAATTAAATAATTTTTTCAAATGTTTTAATGTGTTCATGTACACAAATATATAGTTATCAGAATGAGACAGCTACAGTTTTATGAAGTGCAAAAATATTATATTTTAATCTGCATTATATGATTCTATTTGCAAAGACCTCGCCAAAAACAAAGGGTCTGTAATGCACAATATCAGTGTATATATATAAAATTTTAGTAATTTGGACCAATTCTAGTTCATGTTCATGTCAAACCTACTCCTCCCCAGGCCCTTAAAAGTCTAAATGAGATTAAATGCCCCCCCTTTATAACATAGTAACATATATAGCCTGGAAGAAAGATGTGACGGGGGTATGATCAACATAAGGAAGAGAGTTTATTTAAAATAAGAAATACTATTAACAAGATGACATGATCTCACATGTTCCTTTTGTTTATCTCATAATTAGATGGACAGTAGTCCCTCCTTAACTCATATAGTTCAGGACATTGTCTGTCCTAGCCCTGGCGCGTGGAGCTGTTCCTAAAACACATTTTTCTCAAGCTGATCTGGAGAAACAATTTTCTAAATTCTATTTATCAGTTTTTCACAAAAAACATTGAAATGCGTGCTTCATATTGTAAATGAGAGAACGCTAGTAATGTATGGTTGTGCACCATCCTATTTTGTGCTCAACAACTTTACGTTGCAATTAGAAAAAAATAAAGAAAAACAACTATTGTACTATAAAGTACAATCAACTATCATGCCACATTAACCATTCCAGAGATGAACAATCTAAATGTTGTAAGAGAAAGTATTGGTAGACCAAACTAGGATTGCACAATGTAAATGTGGCTTATTAGAACAAAACAAGCAAAGAACTGAAAAAACACTCCATTTGTATGCAGGCTTACATACAATTAAAATCATATAGCTTAGCAATATAAGTTTTCAAAGGGAATACACCAGTCTTGAACATCACAATGTCAAAATTGTAATGCGGGTTTAAGTGCAAACAAATATCATGCTATATATGCTATCAAAGAGCTTAACAATGTCAGTTTTATATGAGAAAGCATCAGTAACGTGTGCTTGTGTACATTCCAATATCATGCTCAGTAAATTGGTCTTCAATTTCACAATGTCTACTGTGGTTTATAAAAAAAAATGGAGGAGAATGGGGAAAAGTATAAAGAGAAGAGATGGAATCAGGCAGGAATTATGGTGGGGGCAGCCCTTCTCTTCGTTGATTGGTCAATCCTTTTGGGGGAATCAAGCCAGCAAGGGAGTGTCATGCAGATGTGCTGTCAATGTTAGGTTGATTCCAGACTTTGGCTAGGGCTCTTCTGGCAGCCAAATCAATCATGGACAGGAGTGTATTTTCAACCTTAGGAAGAGTGTCTTGAAGCTTAGAGAGCAGCATTGTCCATCGAGAGGAGAAAATGTTTCGGGAGAACTCGCACTGTAAGGATTTTAATCTTTTTACAAAAAAAAATTTAATTCTGGGGCAAGACCGCCATACATGGAAGTATGCACCCTGGGAGCCACATCCCTTCCAACACTCCGGCAGTGGAAGTTAAAGTTACATGTTTATGGTATAGCTTTGTAGGAGTGATGAACCATCACATCAATGTTTCATAAGCCTGTTCCCGTATGTATGGTACACATGAAGAGCTTTGCCACTGTTTCCACATGGCGTGGCTCTATAGCCTCCTCACATTTTTATTGTACTGTAGGCCATTAGCTGAGTTACGGTTTGTCACGGATCTGGCTAGTCCAACCGACTGCCTCCGCTGACTTGTGCTCCCTTAGCCTGGGACACACACTCTTTCCCTAGTTTCCCAGTCACTAGCCTATACAGAATTTCATAGTACACAAATTCCCTACAAACAAAAGCCTAGCTCGTCTGAGCGCTTACTAACATATAACTCCCTCACTACTCAGGGTCTAAAACTAAACAAAACGTAATCCCACCAACCTTTTTGATGGTCTCTCTTGAGCAAAGCAAGCCCTGCTGCTTCCAAACAAACTCCCTCTTCTTCCCTCTGTCCAACAGGTCAGGTTATATTGCAGTCAGTGCAGCTCATTACTTGCAGCTGACCAGTGCATTGGAGTCATAAACTCCTGGCCTGGATCCTGTGTCAGTCCAGGTGCATGTAAACTGCGGGGCGGAGCACCAGCCTGCCCTATATGTCATATAAAACCCTGCAAAATCGAGGGGGAATGTATACCCCTTCCACAACAACACCCCGCACCTCATTACAATACATATATACGCCTCATTGGTGCAGGGATTGATATAACAGATATAGTACTTTTGAACAGTGTGACAGAACCCTCCATCACTGGGTCCACTGGAGAGGCCTGAGAGCCAGCCTCCTCCGTCTTGACTATGGGCCCTGGCTTTGTAAAGACTTCTGTGTCTACCCTCAGCAAGATATCATCTCATTACTTGCTAAGGGGATTATTAGTTTAATGTCAGACCCCCCCCCCCCCAGTTCCACCGCTACAGACATTTATCCCACCCAAACCTTGGAACTGATTTTGGCCAGTAATAGATAATGGAGTTTGGGACCCTATTGTATTGTTAATCCTTTTACTGACCCTGTTGTTTCTAGGAGCCAGATTAATGGGGCACTATGGCAGGTGGCCCTCCTGAGGACATCCGGGATTTCAGGGAGTTGGAACTAGGACTAAGAGGTGATTTAGAATTTTTTAATTACACAGGAGTGGGAACTGGAGAAGGCATATAAAAAACTGTTCGACCGTGTTCAACAGTATGTCCCAGTGTCCATGCATTTAATTGATTTTACATCTGAGGATGTTGGTCCGGGAGGGTATGCAGTTGGCTTCCCTTCCCAGCGAAAGGAAGAAAGTTGTCTGGGTGTAGTGGATGGGACTGTGGTCTCCACTTGCACCCACCCAGCCTTTGGGCATGGGACCAATGTAGTCCATCTGCCAGATCTGTCCGGCTGTTGTCCCTTTGTTTAAATGTCGGTGGGCTTGCTTTGCGAGTGGCCACTTTTTAACTGCATTGCAGGTCTCACATATTTCCTGTGCTTGGGCACTCATCTGGAGACTTATTGATAATCGTGCCCACTCTAAAGTTGCGGCCTTTCCTCTATGACCCGCTGTCTCATGGCCCAGTCTGCCATTCTAAGTAACACTGGATCTACAGGCTCTGGTGTGATTTTTGCTTCTCGTATTCAAGTCAATTCATCTGCAATCAACATGAGCATCAACAAATCTGAGGTGTATTAATCTTGAATGAGCTGATTTCTATAGCTGTTCCCATAGATCTTTTCCTCCCCATACCGGCTTTATTAGCCACCTGTTGTTTCTCCACATCCAAGTATCACAGGTAACACATCCAAGTAACACAGACCTTGTACACAGCCCAGCTATCACTATAGATGTAGAGCTCTGAATCTGTGGTTTCTTCCATCAATATGACTACGGCAGCCAATTCAGCATACTGGCTAGATCCTCCTACTCCTTTCTCTTGAATCATGATTTGTTGCTATGAGTTGTAAACTACTATGACCCAGTGTTGTGCTTTGTGGTTCATGATTGCCAACCCATCTGTGAACCATGCGTTCTTTCTCTATTCTTCCCCCAATTCGCCAAATGGAGGGGCTGTCTTGATGGGACAGGACTGCAGGATTGGAACTTCTTGTACATTAGGTTAGTAATCCAGTAATGAGTTTGGTCAGTTCTTTTACTTCACCAGAAGCCTGACGGCTGCACCAGGGTGACTGTGTAGCCGGCCCATCTCCCCAGCGGCAGCAGGAGCACCAGGGAGGGGATGCAGGTGGCATCAATCCCCAGCGGCTAAGTGAGGTCCTGGGAGATGGCTCAGTCGGCCCAACTCCCCGGCAGCAGCACCAAAGGGGTGATGCAGGCAGCATCACTCCCCAGCGGCTGAATGAGGTCCTAAGAGATGGTGCTGCTGGCCCAACTCCCTAGTGGCAGCACCAGGGCGGGGATTGAAGTGGCATCACCCCCCAGTGGCTGAGTGTGTACCAGGGAGATGGTGAAGCCGGTCCATCTCCCCAGCGGCAGCCAGAGTACCAGGGAGGGGGTGCAGGCGGCATCACTCTCCAGTGGCTGAGTGGACTCCAGGGAGAAGGGGAAGTCGGCACTTCTGTCCTGTGGGGAGTATTGGAACTGGAGAGAGGCAGGACACGCCCTCTCTACCTGCACTGCAGGACAGTCTCATCTCATGGTGGATGAGACTGTGGTCGCCACCTGTAGTCCCCAGAAATGGTGGGCAGCTGGCTCAGATCCTCAACCATGGATCAAAGGGACCCCGCCACCCTGTTGTCTCCCCAGAGGCTGAGAAGATTGCAGAGAAAAGGTGCAGTTGACTACGGAGTCAACCCGTTTGGGGTCTCCTCATGGGTCAGTCACATTCAGAAGGGGGAGAAATGTGACGGAACCTTCTGTCACTGGGGCTTTTGGAGGGGACTGATGGCTAGTCTCCTGCCTGCTGACAATGGGCCCTGACATTAGAAGGGGTTCTGTTCTTGGGATAGTGGGTACAGGGACCCACTTTCTACTGATTTCCCTTATTGTATGTTTTAACACATTTCCCACAGAGAGACTCAGAACTGTAAATGCCAGCTGGACATCTTGGTGTAAGAAGAAGGCTGATTATCTGGGTTGTGAAGAAATGTATTAATGTGTTAGGTGCTAGGTGTTAGTACTGCCATTCACTGTCTTTTGTGTACCCCCTACTGCTGTGTATATAATAACTACACAGCCAGTAGCTGTTAATCCTGTTAGCCCCTGTTAGCCCTATGCCAGGGGTGTCCAAGTTTTTTCTGCAGTGGGCCACTTCATCAGAATTGTATACGTGCGCGGGCCGCACTCATTTTTCACTGTGACAAAAAATATGGCCTTTAATAAAATATGCAGATTAAAATAAAGTAAAATGACACAAAACCTTTACTCTTCCTCTCACTGATTTCTGGGCCTAGAAAGTTTTGCGACTACAAATTCAGGATTCCCTAGATTTATTCTAGGGATGAACTAAAATGAAAATTCTGGACCAAAACATTCAGGGTTCACTTAGCCAAAACCGAAAATGACCCCCACCTTTAAAAATAATAACAAAAACTCACATTTTTAATAAAAGTAGGTAACACACAATTGGACAAAATTAGCAATATGACTTGGCATGATAGGAGTGTGATTGCTAACAGCAATCACACTCCTATCATACCCAGGCAACCAGTAAATGCTGGTACCTAGGCATGATGGGACTGTGCTCGCTGTGATTGCTGTTAGCAATCACACTCCTATCATGCCAAGTCAGCCAGTACATGCTGGTACATGGTGGCTGTAAATGATGTGCAGACCCCATACTGCTGGCAGCATCACTACACAAGGGGGGCAGCTAGCTAGGTTTCAGCATGTACTGGCTGACTTGGCATGATAGGAGTGTGATTGCTAACAGTAGTCACAGTCCCATCATGCCTAGGTTCCAGCACTTACACATCCATCCAGTAAATGCTGGAACCTAGGCATGATGGGACTGTGATTGCTGTTAGCAATCACACTCCTATCATGCCAAGTCACCCAATACATGCTGGTATAGGGTGGCTGTAAGTGATGTGCAGACCCCATACTGCTGGCAGCCTCAATACACAAGGGGGGGCAGCTAGCCAGGTTTCAGCATGTACTGGCTGACTTGGCATGATAGGAGTGTGATTGCTAACAGCAATCACAGTCCCATCATGCCTAGGTTCCAGCACTTACACATCCATGCTATCACAGACACACTCATTTATTCATATAATCATTCATTCACAGATTCATTCCCTCAATCACACACACTCATTCAAACACCCTCCCCACCCCCTTACCTGCACTGCAGCTCCTCGATGCCGCTCACAGACTTCAGCAGGGGGCGCGGCCTCCCTCTGCCTTCTCTGCTAAAGCACAGAGGAAGTCACGTGAACTCCGCTTCCTCTGTGCAGTCCAGAAGACCCTCCCACAAGTAAGTAGCAGGGCTTGAGGTGCGGCTCGTGTAAGATCGGTTGCCCTGGCTGCCGATCTTACGCGGGCCGCACCTCGAGGTCTCGCGGGCCGCATTTGGCCCGCGGGCCGCATGTTGGACGCCCCTGCCCTATGCCCTAGCCATTGTTTATTTCAATTCAATGATATGTCTGTTGTCATTCTATGTCTACCTCCCCAATTAATGTAATTATTTATGTCTCATCTCAATCTGTCCTTCCCCCGGATATTGTGTTGCAGGATGTGATCTAATTACTTCCTTCCTGACATGGTGTTGTGGTCGTGGCCTGTTTTATGCAAAATTATGCTAATATTTAAATACACAATTTAGACAAAACATATATAACAATACAACAATACATTTGATTCAGGAATACAGTTAAATTATGTAAAGACGAATACCAACAGATGTTATGATATAT
Source organism: Spea bombifrons (assembly GCF_027358695.1). Lineage (NCBI taxonomy): Eukaryota > Metazoa > Chordata > Amphibia > Anura > Pelobatidae > Spea > Spea bombifrons. The sequence goes on from NC_071097.1 coordinate 7,656,971, forward strand.
AATGATATACTTTATTAATACCTCTAGCAGTAAAAACAATATATCGAAAAAGGTTACCATAACAAAGTTACAGACAATTATATTCTAATAACATTGTAATAACATATGTACTTAACTTCAGAGAGTATCAGCATATCAAATGACTCCTTTGGTGTTCAGTTTCCAAAATGGCTCTAGATACCAGGATCATATAGAATACTTTAAAGGATTCTTTCAATAGTTGTTTTCTAATTCTTAGTTACAATACTAGGCACTAAACTAGTCCTAGCTTCTTGGCACTTAACTAGCCCAAGATGGAAGAGCAGCTTTCTATTTCATACTTTTTCTATGGCAAACTTTCACAGGGAACAATACAACATGGCTACCCCGCAGACAGAGTTTAATCTCTGGATGAGGGAGGTTCTTGCTCTCTCTGATAGGCCTGTCACCTTGTAGCAAAAGTTGGCACTGCAGGATAAAATTTGTTTGGCACTTTGAGAAGAGCAGCAGAGCTGCAGCCAGCATACACAAGGGGAGTCCCATGGATTACAAATTGATTTAAGGGTGACTCGGCAATCCTTCTAACCTTTTGATGAAACTAAAGAGGACATTAACACCTTTCTACAGGGCTTCGAAAAGCAGTGCCAGGTCTATCGGATCAGAGAGGCTGATTGGGTTCCACTGCTGCAAGGTAATCTTATGGGTCGGGCTGGAGCTGCCTTTCTGGCTCTACAAGGTGAGGGGGCCCTCCATTATGCAACAGTAAAAAGAGCTCTTTTGGACAGATATGCCTTAAATGCATATCTGATAGAAACCCATAGCGAATGGGCCAGCCGCATAAACAGTTCCTATGAGCAGTGGCTCCTAAAGGCAGATATCCAGGACTTTGATAAGCTAAAACAGCTGATGTTAACAGAGCAATTCTTTTGGCACTGCCATGAGGACATTCGGAACTGGGTAAGAGATAAGAAACCCTCAGTGACGCTGCCCATCTGGCAGACGAGTATGTGGCAAATCGAGGTATTCATATGCGGGTTCTCCAACATAACCCACTAACAGAGCCACTGACCAGACAGCCTTGGGCTCTGGCGCCAGCTGACAACACCAGACCTAAGTCAGGGAACACACCACATTTTCCTACCGGAACCGCTTCCTTTACTCCTCGGCAGTCCTCCCCCAGAATACAATGCTACAGATGCAAAGGATTTGGACATGTCCAAGCCCAATGTCCGAGGTCTGCTGTTGTGGGATTTGTGCAAGACGAATCATACGACAAATTTTCTCCAGTGACTGAGACTGTCTATGAGGCCTACACTACCCATCTACCCGGTAACTCAAGTCTAGACAGACATATGCAGGCTGTTACCGTGGGCAGGGCGACCCTTCACAAGATTGAGAGACTCTGGGGCCACTATCACCTTGGTCCAACCTCAATGTCTCCAAATAACCTGTTACTCTCCGCACAACTAGGGGTGCTTACCATACCTTCTCCACTGCCAAGATCCACCTGAATTGGGCGACAGGACAAGGGACTGTTGTAGTTGGGGTAATGGATTGATTACCTGCGGATGTATTATTGGAAAATGATCTGGGAATGTTGGTTAGCCAATACTGGCCTCAGGGAGAAATAACCGATGTAACTCGCAGCCAGACCACAGGGAACGGCAACCTAGCCTTAGCTGAACCAGCCGGAGACCCTTCTACAGTAAGTACACTGCCTTCTGACTTTCCTGACCATGACTGTTCACCTTTAAAGTGGCCCCACCCTGCTGACTTTAGGACACAGGTAGCAAGGGACCCATCCTTGTCCGCTCTCCGGTCCCGAGCAGATTCCGGGGACGGGGGGGACATGGATCAGGTGCAATGGGAAGATGGACTGTTGTATCGTATAATAGAGTGCCCAAACCCTGCACAACCCTGGTTAGAGAAAAAGCAACTACTGGTACCCCGACCCTACCAGGAGGCACTTCTTAGTATTGCCCATGAGATTCCACTGGCAGGTTATCTGGGGGTGACACGGCCTACTAAACGCTTGTTGATGGCCTTATTTTGGCCACAGGAGACATGCGTAACTTTTGCAGATCCTGCGATACCTGTCAGCAGGTTGGTAAAAGTGGAGATCGCTGCCAAATGCCTTTACATAACTTACCTATCATTCAGGAGCCTTTCTGGCGGGTTGCTGTAGACATTATTGGTCCATTAGCCAAACCCAGCCAATCAGGGAAACAATATATTCTTACAGTGGTTGATTATGCTATTCGCTACCCTGAAGCAGTGACCTTATCTTCCATCACTGCTAAGAGGGTAGATGAAGCCCTTATTGTTATTTTTACTCGTGTAGGTTTCTCAGGGGAGATCCTCTTGGACTGTGGTGCTCAGTTTGTCTTGGACCTCCTATAACCAATTTTGGAGTTGTGTAGGATCCGAGCTCCTAGGTCGCACGCACCTAGCGCAGCATGAGGTTGTCACAGCAGGACATCGTCCTCTGCGTCAGCCTCCTTATAGAGTGCCCAAGGCAGTGCGACCCCACTTAGAGAAAGAAATAGCAGAGATACTTGTTCTGGGTGTCATTGGGCACCCTGATAGTCCCTGGGCATTGCCGGTAGTTCTAGTCCCTAAGAAGGATGGGACCACTCGCCACTACCGTCGACTCAATGACATCTCTGTTACTGACGCATACCCCATGCCCTGGGTAGACGACCTTTTAGATAAATTAGCAGGAGCCCAACATCTGACCACCATGGATCTCAGCCGGGGGTATTGGCAAATTCCTCTAGCGGACGAGGACCAGAGAAAGTCGGCCTTCATCACCCCATTTGGCCTATACCAGTTTAAGGTTATGCCATTCGGGATGAAGAACGCCCCAGCCACATTTCAACTGCTTGTGGATCGTATGCTTGATGGAGCACAGAGTTATGCCTGCGCTTACCTCGATGACATTGCCATCTACAGCCGTACCTGGGATGAACACCTACACCCCCTTGGGGATGTACTAGACCTAATACAAACTGCAGGACTCACTATAGTTCCTGATAAATGTCAGATAGGGATGGCAGAAGGGAACTGGGCCATAACAAATGAAGCGGATATCTCAGACCTGACCCCCAAAAGGTTGCTGCTATTGTAGACTGGCCCACCCCGACTACCAAAAAAACAAGTCTTGGTGTTCTTAGGCTCTGCTGGTTACTACCGGAAATTTGTGCCATCAAACAGCAGTATTGCCAAACCCCTGACAGACCTGACTAAGAAGGTTTTACCCCGTATTGTCATCTGTCTCTGGCTTGTGCTCAGGCAATCCAAAAGCTAAAGGAAGTATTAGCCAATGCTCCAGTGCTAGCAGGAAGCAGGAAATTGGTGGATAGGGAGGTAGGGTATGCAGCCATTGAGAAGGAATGTCTGGCTTTAGTTTGGGCCCTTAAAAAGTTCCAGCCCTATCTGTATGGCAGGGAGTTTACGGTGATGACTGACCATAAGCCCCTGCAATGGCTGAATCGAGTATCTGGGGACAATGGGAGGTTGTTGCGCTGGAGTCTGTCTCTCCAACCTTATAATTTTAACGTCCAATATAGACCAGGTCGTGCTCATGGTAATGCAGATGGACTATCCCGCCAAGACGATGTTTAAGTAAATCTCTCTTATGTATTGCAGGTCAGACATTGTTAGGTCTCGGGGGTGACCACCCCAATCTGCCCTCTATAATTGGGGGGAGAAGTGTGATGGTAGCAGTCTGAGACCTGTGGGCATACAAGGGTTAATGTGTATTTTCAAACTGATGTTCCTTCTTTGTATAATCCCTTTATGTTTGTTGGTGCTGCTTCTTGTTTGTACTGCCATTATCTTGAGGTGATGTTATTGATCCTTTGTTGTGGTGTGGTGTGAACTATTGTATCTCTGGATGTAATTAAATGCCTGAGTTAATTTCCTTATGTTAACTTTGCTTTTGTATACAAAGTACTGGGTTGTTTGTAGTGTTTTACCCACCCATTGTTTCCTATATAACCTGGTCTGCCTTGCAATAAACGAGAAGTCTTCACCAAGAGTTTGGTGTGTGTCCATTTCTGGGAGGGTTCCGGCAGAGTCTTCGGATCTGTCAGCATTGAGCTTAATACTTGTCAGTCTCTGTAAATGACTCGGTGCCTACCCCAGCTCAGGTCAAACCCTGCTACCAACTACTGACCCTTCAGCCTCGCTCCAGAAGTTTCCCCTACTGAGACCAGCATCCTGGGGGAGATATAGTCACTGACTTGACCCCGGTCTCAGCAACGCCCCCTTCTGGACAATACATCCTGGGGGAGAGGCTGCTCCAGGTGTTCGTATGGTCACAGCTTACATACATTAACTCAATCCCTATCCACGTAAGCGAGTTAAACACACATTCCAACACACAACTTGACACGATCCCACTGACCTAATGAACATCAGGGTCTCCACCTTCCATGCCCATCTGATTCTTCTTGAAAATCAAGAACTGATCCATCCAGACATCCAACAGCCCCCTGGGAGGAAGACTTGATTCACTTAGCACATGTTCTAGACTGCATAGCAGCTGCTGGGTTCACTATTAAATCAGATAAGTGCCAACTGGGTATGTCAGATGTGATGGCCCTGTTTAATCCTAGTAGCATTCGGACCATCCGGGGTTAAAATGTGCTGAGATATTAATTATTGGTGACTTATGTATTTCCCCAGATATGTAGTGTTTGTGTGTCCTTTGTTCTCCCTCATGTCCTACCCTATCCATGTGCCACATGCCCTGCCCACGGACTTTTAACCATGTAAATCCTGGACACCATCGGCCCTGTGACGGACCCTCCATCACTGGGGCCCCTGGAGAGGCCTGAGAGCCAGCCTCCTCCCTATTGACTATGGGCCCTAGCCTTGTAAAGACTTCTGTGTGTAGGTATAGGGGGTCAGTTTCTACTGTGGAGCGCTGATGTGGATTGGTCCTGTACTTTGCCAACACAGGGCCGACCTTAGGGGTGTGCAACCTATGCGGCAGCACAGTACGCAACGGCAGCAGGGGCACCTGCCCGGGACTTAAATTAAAAAATAGTTTTTTCTGTTTGTTTTTTTGTTTTACTTTGTTTAACAACCTCCATGTTAAATAAAGTAAAAAAAAAACCTGATGTTTTAATTTAAGTCCCGGGCAGGGGCGCAGAGGGGTCGCTCGTTAAGTTTTCAGCAACCGTTCGGTGCCCCTGACTTTCCGTGACTCCGTTGCGGTGCCGACGTTTCATGCTGAGCGCCAGAATTTGATGCCATATTCCGGCGCTCAGCTGTGAATCGCGCACTGCGGAACAATAGGAAGACGGACGCCTCGCGCTCCCACCGCAGGACTCTGGCAACAAGGTAAGTAAGGATAATGAGAAGTAGGGAGAGGGGGTAGATAGTGAGAAGGGGCAGAGGGGTTAGATAGTGAGAAGGGGTGGGGTGGGGGGGATAGATAGTGAGAAGGGGTGGGGTGGGGGGGATAGATAGTGAGAAGGGGTGGGGGGGATAGATAGTGAGAAGGGGTGGAGGGGGAGGCACGAAACGCCGGCACCGCGACGGAGTCACGAAGAGTGACTTTATTTAACATGGAGGATGTTAAATAAAGTTACAAAAAAACAAACGATGTTATAATTTAAGTCCTAAGGCCGGCCCTGTATGTGCGTAATCTTGGTGCTGATCAGGTTCTATGTGGGCAATGTGGACACCACATACTTTTAGTAATTTAGTTGGTTATCTATACCTTTAATGCTGAGTTTATATGTGAGTTCCAGCTGCAAAGCTGGGTGTGTGTTATTCTGTTGATCTGTATCTGGCACGCTCTGTTTCCATACATTATTATTGTATACCTACAAATAGAGGGTTTGTATGTCTGATTCTGTTTATTTGATCTATACCTTCAATGCCGAGTTAACATGTGATTTTTCAATTGATCAATACCTGCAAAGCTTGGTTTTTGTGTTGATTCTGTGGGTCTATACCTGCTATGTTTCCAACTTTCCATACATCATTTATGCATACCTCCAAATATAGGGTTTGTATGTGATCTACACATGCAAGTGCTGTTTATATGTGTTTGAGCTATAGTTCACAGGGAGGTAGGAAAGGAGAGATATGGCTTAGTGAATGAGGGACAAAGGGACTGGGAATGATTTTAGGGGAGAGGACCTCTCAAAGTCATGGTCAGGGTGAGAAGGGGGGAAGACTACACTGACTCTCACAGTCTTCCGCTAATCTGCTGTCAGTTTCGCAATTTTTTTTTTGGTGTGGTAGCGGAGGGAGTGATTGCATGCTAGGGAGTGTGGAGCAGGGCCCAAGGAAATGCTTTCTGGGGTCCAATTTTTTCAATATTTAAAAAAATGTTTTTGTTACAGCAGATTAGCTGTTTTTTCCTTGTATTTAATGTATATTATTGTTTCCAGTTATATATTACTGTACTTGTTTGCACTTGCACATAAAACTATCTTTAATGAAAGCTAGTTGTTTGTTACAAGATTTTTTTCCTTTCTTTTTTTGGGGTATGGGGGGGTGCCAGAGGAGTAGTCCGCACACGGCTCCAGAACACTTAAGGCTGGCTCTGCCAACACAGATGATGGTTTGCAATTATTTATTGTAATAACTTTTCCCTGTGTCTCCCCATGTTTTCAGCTACCCCCGGATATGTATTATCTTATCACTTGCTGAGGGGATTATGTTTAATGTCTGACCCCCCAATGATGCACTAAAATGATGTTTAAATCATCCTTTCCCCATTCCTCCACCAATTGTATTCCACTATGTTGAAAATTTATTTATGTCTGTATTAAAAACCCTGTGTGTGAATCAACAGTTCTTGCACTTCGCCCTGCAAGAACTGGCTAGTGATTTGGGTGACTGGAGAGCTTTGTAGTGTTTCCGTATACAGTTCTTGTAAGAGCTAGGAAGCAGCTATTGATGGAGGTACCCAGTTGGGGTACAGGGCATCCCGTCACATTGGCGGCAAGTGGTGGGACGCTTCCTTTCTACCAGGATTGACTGACAAGAAGGCAGACTTCGGTCGCCTTGACGGGGACACAGATGTGGCATCAGAATTCCAGGGGCTGCTGTGGGTCATCCTCTCCTTCTACACCACTGCTCTGTCTACAGAACAATATCAGAAACTGAGGCAACAGATTCAAGGGTCACTATGGGAGGTGGCCCTCCAGGAGGCTGTTATATGCCCGGTCAGTTTCTTCTAAGCTCCAGACAAAAGGATTAGAGACCAGCGGGAACTATGGATGTCATTCCTGGGACAGAAACCCCAGGAGCAATGGGTATCCGAATTGGACAAGCAGGTACAACAGGAGGTAGAGCTGGACAACCAATGGCATGCAGAGGAAGCATATTTGGGAACTATGACAAAATGGTCTCCAGAGGCCTATGATTTTGATGGCCTTGGATTGTTGTGGGAGAGCATCACTGATTTCTTTGAATTTGGCAGTGAAGGGGACTATGATCTAGAGGACATTGGAGAAAACAGAGAGGCAATGCTTGGTCTTGATGAAGTCCCAGAGCTGAGACCTGATCTGGACTATCTGTCATGAAAGAACGGCAGCTGGAAAGGGCATACTGTCAGCTGCTAGACTGTTTGGCAGACTGCCCCAGAGCCAGAGGATATTAAAGCACCAGCAGAAGCGGTGGCATCAGGGCAGAGTACCGCTGGTCTCTGCCCACTTCTCTCTCTGGCCCCAGAGACTGGGGTAGTAGAAGGGACTGCAGTCTCCACTAGCACAGTGCCAGCAGAAGCACTTACATCAGAGGTTACAGAGTGTGGGAATTTAATTGATCTTTCATCTAAGGATGTTAACCCAGGAGGGGTGGATGGGACTGCGGTCAAAAGGCATATCATGAGGCACAGCGGCATATAGAGGGTTAAAAGGCATATCATGGGGCACAGTGGCATTTAGAGGGTTAAAAGGCATATCATGGGGCACAGTGGCATATAGGGGGTATAAGGCATTTCTGGGGCAAGCCTGGGGGCAGATGTGCATAACTGGGGGTCAGGTTGGAAAATAAAAGGAAACAAAAAAAAATATTTTTCTCAATCATAGCTTTTATTAAAAAAAAAAATAGTACAAGAATTAACATTTACTAGTAAAACTTTTTTTTCCAATAGGGTCGTCTTATATTTAGGCTTTTTATTTTTTTCCTAAATTAATATTCAGATTTTGGGGGGGGTCGTCTTATAATCAAGCACATACGGTAATATGACATGAATTTAAGAAAGTGATCCTATCAGCAGTGAGAAGTCATGTGACGAGACAAGTGGTGATGCTCTCTAAAGGGGGCATAACAAACAGGACACAATAATTGCAATTCTCTCCTTCTTTCCTGTTGTGACTCTGCTCCTGTCTCTCTCTTGTGGCGCGATCGCATGTGGAAGACAAGGTCAGAGGTCATGTGGAAGGATAGTCTGCACTTTGCACACCAGTTGTGTGCTGTAGATCCCAAAGATGTAAAAGAAGGTGGCAGCAGTTGTGGTGGATGGTGATGTGTGGCTGTTACAGGTTTGGGCCACACTACTTTGAGGGTGCAACTTGAAAGGTTGTCAGCTAATGAGAAATATTCTGGGGGAGTGGAAAAAATATTATGGAAATCACTCACTCTCATACCTGTGACATTAATTGTATCACAGACGCTTATTTCACTTGCTCTGTAGTTCTTGCTAATCATGCCGAATGGATTTATCTTTTGCCTGCTAAGCACTGGTGAGAAAGCACTGCCTGCTCTATTTCCCCGGTCTTCCTTTGCATTCTGGACTTCTGAAAATATGCTCTCCTTCAGTTCTGCTCTATGCAGCCACATCATACTTTTGCTGCTAGATATAAGGCCCATTCTCAGCACTTCCTCTCTGCATGCACCATCCGAACGGTTTATTTTCTCCAGAAGTACTGACTTGTAGCCTTCACCTGCCTCCTCCATATCACGTGCCAGGCTATGAAAGTTGGTGCCATGTTTGAGGCACATGCCAGTAGCACATTCCTTCCATTTTGTGTACATGAAGCGGGACAGGAAGGAGAACTGTCTGTTGAACTCCTGCTCACAATGTGGGCATTGAAACCCTGAAAGAGAGAAAAACTACTAAATCAAGCAGCTCATTTGTAAAAGTCACATTGTCTTGTGATACCTGGGGGTTAAAATTTAGAATGAGAGTGCTTTCACTTTTATCAGAGCAAGCCTATTGGTACCTGGTTCAATTTTCTGCTGGAATTAAGGTAAGGGTTGATGGTGGGAGGAAGCATTTATGAATGAATAATTGAATATCTGTATGCATGTATGTTAGTTAGAATGAATGTGTATAAGTGTGTTTGTGTGGTATTATGATTCTGTAGGTCTAAGGGTTTATGTATGAGCATGAATGTGTACGTGTGTGTGAGCATGGATGTGTACATGTGCGTGAGCATGAATGTGTGCGTAAGCATGAATGTGCATGTCTGCTTATGTGCAAAACCAGGGTTTCTAAATGAGCTCCCTCTCTGTAACCACCTCGGTGTGTTGCCCACCACAAGCACAGTAAAATCGAGCAACTTAGCAACACAGTTCCAATTATTGGTGAGTATCGCCACAGTTCCTAACTACTGTACAGTTCCATGAATTTGCGGCTAGGTGCACTGGGGGTTTCTATGCATATACCTAATAGCCAACTAGTTCATGGGAAGCCAGACGGGGCTTCTAGTTCATTTAGACATAAGAGAGGACTGGGCAGGCAGGTAAGGAGTTTCCCCAGGAATCTTGAGGCTGTGTCCTCAGCCTCAAGGGGTTACCATGAGTACGTGAGTATGTATAGTTAGTGTATGTTTTCGTTTGAGTGTATATGTGCCATATGTGTGCCAGTGTGTTTGTTAGGTGGCAAGGCGCTGATGGACTTTACTTGCCCCCCCCCCATGACCAGAAGGATGCCCTGAACCCCGACTGGGTACTCCCGCTGTGGGAAGTCCCGCTGACATCAGTAGGAGGTCCTGATGACATCAGAGGCGTTCCCAATGACATCAGGGGCGTTCCTGATGACGCTGGGGGCATTCCCGATGATAGCAGTGGGTAACACCACCATTTAAAGGGAAAATGGACGGGGAGCGGGGCGTGCTTCACCTGGCGAACTCCGGGTCAAACCCGGAGAGTTGCCAGGTATGTTCTTTCCAAAAGACTCAGATTTAGGGGCAATACAAGAACCTCAAATGAGGTACTCCATGATATACTCTGATTGGAACAACATCATCAGAAACCATCTGGACTTAAGGAGTTTCCACACGCCTGCTTATTGAAGAAACTTGTGAGTGAGTGTCCTGTGTTTAACCCCTTCACGACAAAGCCCGTACATGTACGGGGTCACGATGCACTGATTAATTACCTACATTGCTGTGGCGCCTTTGCAGGAGCCACGGAAGCCTCACAAGTGAGGCTGGCCGTGGATCATGGGAGGAAAGCCCTCCCCCAGCTAAAACAGTGCTTAGGAAGCGATCGGCAATCGCTTTCTAATCATAATCGGTGTTGCTGACATGTCTCGTCATCGAGTGAGTTAGACCAAAGAGGGTGCTGGGCAGTCAGTCTTCCCAGAAATCCATCAGTATCCCCTCCCAAACTCAAATATACCCCCCCATGTGTCCTCAGCCTTAGGGGGTTTTCCTTGTCGGCAAGGTGTCTGACACATGTCCACCACCAGAGATTGTGGTGTCTGCCAGCCTGACAGCTCTCTACAGACTGGAGGAGCAAGGCCATTTGGGGAGATCATAGATCTTCCTCTAACCGAGCCAACATAAAGAGAGTACTTCAGCAAAGCAGCATTTACATGCACAGATGACCATGTGGAGAGATAATGAGAAAGAAGAGATATAGATAGAGAAGAAGAGAGATAGAGAAAGAACAGATATAAAGAGAAAGGGGTGTGATAATGAGAAATTAGTAATATATAAAAGAGGAGGAGAGATAAAAGAGAGTACAGATGATACAAAGGGGAGATGTAGGGAGAAAGGGGATCAAAAATGGTGAGAGGAAAAAGGATGAGGTAAAGAGAAAGAAGGAGATAAAGAGAAAAAGGAGGAGAGAAACAAAAAGCAGGACATGGTGAGATAAAGAGAAAAGGGTGAGAGAAAGAGGAGGAAAAAAAGAGAAATAGGAGGTATAGAAAGAGGATGACAGAGAATGAGAATGGGAGATCAAACAGAAATGGGAGATATAGAGAGAAAAGAGAGAAATAAAGATTATCTGGGTGCTGGGGCAAATCCTATGTGTGCTATCTGCGAGACAGGGCTGGCCTTTGGGGTGTGTAACCTGTGATTTCAAACTACACTTTGGGTTTTCATGTAGTATTTATTTGCTCCATACCTTCAATGCTTAGTTTGAATGTTATTTTCAGTTTATCTATACCTGAAAGGCTGGATTTGTGTATTATTCAGTTACTACATATCCACAATGATATGTTTCTGTGTATTATATACGTTTTCCTACAAATGCAGGGATTGTATGTTTTATTCAGTGGATCTATACCCGCAATGGTGTGTTTCCATGTGTTGTTCATTTGATCTATATCTGAACTATATGGGGGAGGCTTAGAGAGGTGTGACACGGTGAAGGAGGAGACCAGGGCATGATAGAGGGCACCATGAGGATGACCCACACAGGGCACCTGGAAAACTTAGGCCGGCACTGATAGCAACTCGCACTTACCTACCTCACCTTATTCATCTACTATGTGATCAGTATTGTATTGCCCTCCTCCCCTGCCCTACACATGTGGTGCAAGGACGTGTCACACTAGGTTTAGAAGAAGGGAAAATCGTACTGACTTACAGTCTCCTCCTAATCTGCAGAGCCAGTGCAGCAACTACTTTTTTTCTTGTGGTTATTCTGGTTTTGGGGTGGAGAGTGTGATTGTATGCTAGGGAGCATGGGGAGGGGGCAAGCAAATGCTTACCCAGGGTCCAATCAGTATTAAAGACAGCCCTGTCCTTACAGCTGGAAAACTATTAAAGAGTTATATCTGTACAATTGGAGTCACCTTTGACCTTATATGAGCTACTGTGGAAAAGTTTGTCATGACTGGAAAGCCATGTCACAAAATACACTACTAGTTAAATTACCATCACCTACATTGTGTGGTCATTTCACCCCTAAGATCGTGGACTCCCATGATCCTGCACGTTTGTCCATTAGGCCAAACAAGTAACTGATCCTCCTTGTGGCTAGAGTTCATGGTCCTGTAATTAATATGTTTTCAGGCTTCCAGGTTGTTCAAGTACTGATGATTATTGTAACCAAGTCTAGAACTCTAGGCTGCGGTCAAGTCTCCACCTAGAAGAAACACAATGGTAGAACAGGGAAAACTTTGCCTTAAATATATATTTATTCTTAAATGAAAGCATTGAAGAATGGAAGATTCCAGGTGGAAGAACTTCTGTGGTGAGTGCCGTGGTGTCAGCGGTCGTGACACTTGCAAGATATAAAAGATATTGAAACTCATTTGGACCATTGTGCCAGATCTGTGAGCAAGTTTCTTTGTTCATATTTTGTACAATTATGCATGTTTTCCTGTAGATGTACCAAATATGTATTTTGGTCCAATTGTTTTTGGCCAAAGTTTGGTATCTGCACATTCCTTTGCCCTGATCCCCTCCCCCTCTGGTCTCACACAACCATAACTCCTTCCCTTTGTAACTTTAAGTTTTCTCTCTTTTAATCTCTCTTTCTCCTTTTTTAGCTTTCCTGCACCATAGCAAGCTGCATGCTTACTATCATCTCAAGCCAACCTCTAATCCACCAACCCGTTAATTTTATTTTTACATCCTCTTTTCCATGCTGAAACCACTTAGCCCTAATTACTGCTACCAGATAACTACTATTCCCTCTTTTCAACTCTACTTTTGTTTCAATTAGTCATATTATTCCTTTAGGTTGTAAGGTCTTGAGCTGGGCCCTCAAAAACCCTCCATTCACAAAAAGGCAGTAGGGAGGAGTTGTGCAACTACAGGCCAGTAAGTCTTACATCTGTAGTGGGAAAGGTAATGGAAAGTACACTTGGGCGTCGGTAGTGTCTTCGTGTTCGTCTTCATGTTCGTCTTCCGCGAGTATTCGCCCGTTCCTGTCTTCTGTTCGGGCGAATATTTGCGTGCGTTCTTCGTGTTCGTTTTTTTCTTTGTTTTTTTTCCGTTTTTTTTTTTTATACGGGGTTAACGTGGTACGGACTACGCAGCAGCTTTGGCGCCAGGAGTTTAAATGTCCGTACGAGCAACTCTATTGGTCGCCTGCAGGGGCCTCCTCTGCCATCAACCAATAAAGTACACCTGTACTTTTAAAATCCTTTCCCAGCAACTTGGCCTGAAGAGACCACTGGTCTCCCTGCTACAGCAGTTAAAACTCCATACGAACGACCACTAAAGTTACTTGTACAGACCTTTAACTGTTATAGCAGGGAGACCAGTGGTCTCTGCCTGCCACAGGATATTAAAGGCGTGGTCTTTCCACTGATTTATAAAGAGGCAAAATTATATTTTTATCCAGCGAATTGATGTACTTATTTATACATGACAATACCTTACTGGCCTTAGCAACTGCTGACTGACATTTCACATTGTTGCCCATTTTGTCGTCTATAACAATTCTCAAATCCTTCTCATTTGTTGTTATCCCTAATTTACTACAATTTAGGGTGTAAGTTGCTTGTGCATTCCTTACCCCGAAGTACATAACTTTTCATTTATCTACATTACATTTCATCTGCCATTTGTGTGCCCAGTCCCCCAGTCTAAATCCTTCTGCAGCAAAGTAATATCCTGCCCACATTGTATTACTTTACAGAGTGTGATCCTGCACCCACACAGGGTACCAAACAGCACGGTCCTCTAGGGTATTAACACCACATCTCAGTTAGGTAATCAACCACGATTTATTTGTAGTCCACGTATGCAGCTATATACAGAATTTCATAGTACACAAATTCCCTACAAACAAAAGCCTAGCTCGTCTGAGCGCTTACTAACATATAACTCCCTCACTACTTTAGTCTAAGACTAAACAAAACGTAATCCCACCAAAATTTTTGATGGTCTCTTTTGTGCATAGCAGGCCCTGCTGCTTCCAAACAAACTCTCTCCCTCTGTCCAACAGGTCAGGTTATATTGCAGTCAGTGCAGCTCATTACTTGCAGCTGACCAGTGCATTAGAGTCAGCTTAAACTCCTGGCCTGGATCCTGTGTCAGTCCAGGTGCATGTAAACTGCGGGGTGGAGCACCAGCCTGCCCTATATGTCATATAAAACCCTGCAAAATCGAGGGGGAATGTATACCCCTTCCACAACAACACCCCGCACCTTGTTACAAGAGTTTAGTGTCATCTGCAAACACAGAAACACGACTTTCAAGGTAATTTATAAATATGTTGAATAAAATTGGTCCCAGAACAGAACTCCGAGGGACACCACTTACCACTTTTGCCCAGCTTGAAAAATTACTATTTATGACAACTCTCTGTACTATATCACTAAGCCAATGTTCAACCAAAGAACAAGAATTTGCATCTAGACCAATTTCTTTCAGTTTGAATACTAACCTATTGTGTGAAACTGTGTCAAACGCCCTGGCAAAATCCAAGTAGATTCCATCCACTGCAACACCTTGATCTACACTTCTACTTACTTCTTCTTAGAATGCAATTAAGTTAGTTTGACATGATCTATGTTTCATAAAATCATGCTGATTTTTGCTAATAAAACTGTTCTTCCAAATGAATTCCTGAATATTATCCCTTAATAACCCTTCAAATACTTTCCCAGCCACAGAAGTTAAGCTCACATGTCTAAGAGTTTGAACCCTTTTTGAATATAGGAACCACATCTGAGTTCCTCCAGTCCTCTGGTACAATTCCTGAAAGAAAATAATCCTGGAAGATTAAAAACAGAGGTTCACTTATTTCCAGATTTAGCTCCTTAAGTACTTGTGGGTGAATACCGTCAGGCCCCAGAGCTTTGTTGACATTAACTTTCTGGGGAGACCCATGGGCTGTGAGACTTCCGAATTATGCCCAGCTCCAGCATCCCCTCTATGTCCCTCCTAATGTCAGCCTTCACCTCCAAGGATACTCTGTAGGCAGCATGTCTGAGGGGATGGTGATCCCCAGTGTCAACTAGGTTACTAGATGGGTCCTGCCAGGCTGCAGCACCTTGTCCTGAGTCATCCAATCACAATATTTCTGCAAGTTTTTTGCAGTAGTTATTTGCATATTCATTGCCATATGTTCCTCCTTAATATATACTGAGGAAAAATAGTTATTTAAAGCTTCTGCTTTTTCCTGGTCCTCGTTAATTTACACACCCATCTCTGTTTTCAGTGTACCTACACTTTATTTTTTTGTTTTTTTTTAGAATTTATATATTTAAAGAATTTTTCTAGTTTAGCCCATCTAATCACCTTTTTGCATGAATTATTGGCTTCCTTATATCTTATATAGGATGCCTCCGATTAGTCTGATTTAAATGCTTTAAAAGTCCTTTTCTTATTTTTAATTTCTTGGTTTACTTTCCCACTAGGCCAGATTGGTTTAGATCTGTTGCTTTTATATTTATTACCCAATGGTACATACTGAGACGTGTACATTTCTTTCACTAAAGAGTTTATGCCAGTTAATATGTTGTAAAGCCGCCCTTATCTTATTGAAATTGGCCTTTTTAAAATGATATGTTTTAGTATTCCCCATGTGCAATTTCTTTTTTGAGTTTATTTCAAAAGACACCATATTGTGATCACTATTACCCAAATGCTCCCCCACTTGAATCTTTGAGAATAGATCTACATTGTTTCTAGTGCTTGTACCAGTTGTGACATAAAGGTGTCATTTAACAGGTTCAAAAACCTGAATCTCCTTGCAGAACTACTAGTCCCTCTGTCCCAATTTATGTCCGGGTAATGAAAATCTCCAATAATTAACATGTTACCCAGATGTGCAGCTTTCTCAATTTGCTGATCTTCCTCATCAGTATTAACATTTAGGTGGTTTATAACATTTCCCAACCAGAAGTTGATTTCCTTTTTTTGCCCCAAGCTGATATCTACCCATAAAGCTTCCACCTTTTACTCGTCACATTCTACTTGCTTAATATTAGACTTTAGCTCGTTGTTGACATACAAGCATACCATACCTCCCTTCCTGCTTATTCTATCCTTCCTAAATAGTGTGTAACCATTTAAGTTAACTGCCCAGTCATGGGTCTCATTTCCGTTATGCCGATTATGTCATCTTGCTTAGTGTATACTATTCCCTCTGATTCCCCCATTTTTTTTATTTAGGCTCCTTGCAATAGTAAGCATACATTTAATATTATCATGAGTCTCTTGTATTTTATGTGAATTTTTATTATTACATACCTCTTCTGTTCTGATCTTGCCCCTCTCCCATCTCCGTCCCCTTGTTCTGATGTAAAGCCCCTCTTCTTTCTGTCCTATCTAAATTTTTTAGATTTCTGTGTCCCTCCCCCCATACCACTAGTTTAAAATCACATCCAACCATCTAGCCATCCCCCAGTATAGCAGACCCTCTTCCGTTTAGGTGCAATCCATCACGGCTTTAAAGATTGTACCCAAGCGCAAAATCAGCCCTACTGCTCTAAAAAGCCAACCCCCTCCTTCCTACACCATGACTTTAACCACACATTAACCTCCCTAATCTACAGCTGGCTTTCTACTGTTGCATGCGGCACAGGTAATATTTCTGAGAATACTATCTTGGAGGTCCTTTTCTTCATCTTACTTCCTAATTCCCCAAAATCATTCTTTAAGACCTTCCATTTTCCACTAACTTGGTCATTGGTACCAATATGGACCATCATAGCCGGGTATTCCCCAGCCCCTCCCAATAATCCATCCACTCTGTCAGCAACATGCTGGACCCGAGCAAACTGTCAGTTTGAGGCGATCAGAGCTCTCTCAATTATAGAGTCCCCTACCACCACAACCTGTCTAGCCTTTCTTACACTTTCAACCCCACCCGTACTAGAGGGGCTGTTCCCTCGGCTGTAAGAAGGAACAGCTTCCCCTTAGCAGATTCACCCAACATCTTCACTCAATCGGGCAAATCTGTTAGGCTGCACAAGGTCAGGGCTAGCTAAACCTTTCCTCTCCCACCCCACTGCTACCACATGTAACTGTCACCCAGCTATGTGCCTGTTCCCCAGCTGTTTTATCTCCTCCCACTCCACTACCTGCCCCTACTACACTCTACTCAGTGAGCAGTAGACTCCTTTCAAGATTGACAATCTGTCTCAAAGTTGCAATTTGCTTCTCCAGATCTCCAATATAAGCTTCCAGACAAGCCACTTGCTCACACCTGCCACAGAGATATGGACCCTGGAGGGTTTCATCCAGGCACGCATACATGGAGCAAGATGTGTCAGACCATCAATCTTGCTAACTCGCATAACCACATTTCTTGGATATCACAATTACTAATGGTACTGCAGGAAATACATCTGGTTTAGTAATAAAATTACTACAAATGTCTATTTAAACAATCTTACAGTAAGATGAAATTGTGTGGCTGACCCACCCAAAACATTTAAACTCGTGCACTCCTCACCTTTTGTTTCTGTAAGTACACATTTTTATGTCCTACTTGTCAGGCCCAGTAGGCTTGGTTTATTGTGAATATGTGTGTAGTAGATACATGGACTGGTTGCCCATTCAGGCAGAGATGCTACGAGGGTGGAGCGGCGAGAGTTTAAATGAGATGTGGTGTGAACCCAATGAACCGTACATGAGGTTTACTCCAGTCAATTAGCATTTTTGTGTTATGGAAGTCCTTTTGCCTAAACCATGCCTAGATCGCAAATTTGACACCTCTCCTAGCCATACTCCAAAATATCAAGCTTTTCTTTTTTTTATAACCAAACTTCGTAATCTCAGGAAAAAAAAAAGAGAAAACGAGGAAAATCTTCCCGAATTTTTGAAGCACAGATCCGGTGGCGAGGGTGATATGAAAAATTGAATACTTTAATATACTTTTATACTTTTAAAATACTTTTTTCTGAGATTACAAAGTTTGGACATAAAAAAATCTACGGTGGAGAGTGAAATCTATCCGGGAGACGAATAACCCCTCCAGCTCAACGCTTTGCGCGATCTATGGGCTTGAATAAACCCCACCAAACGTAAGGGTCCAATTTGCCTACCAGATATATATGTCTTCTTGAATTACACTATGATGTCTTTTTCTTTTTTTCTTGTTTTATGATTAAATTTAATATACTGCTCGGATCTCTTTGAAGCTACATTGAATTGGTATTATTTATATTATCTACACTCACTTGGTGTGGGGGGTGCGGTCACCTCTCTGGTGTCCTCTGGTTTTGGTAGTATATCTCCTTTTAAATAAACTCTGTTCCTTTATGTTGTTGATTCCCTTTAAGTATTTAAATGTTTCCATCATATCCAGGCTATATATATATGTTAAGATCCTTTAACCTATCCTGGTAAGGTTTATCCTGTAATCCATGAACCATTTTAGTAGCCCTTCTCTGTACTTTCTCCAACATATCTAAATCTTTCTGGAGATACGCTCTCCAGTACTGTACACAATACTCCAAGTGAGGTCTCACCAGTGATCTGTACAACGGCATGAGCACTTCATTCTTTCTACTGCTAATACCTCTCGCTATACAACCAAGCATTCTGCTAGCATTACCTGCTGCTCTACTGCATTGTCTGCCTACCTTTAAATCCTCAGAAATAATTACCCCTAAATCCCTTTCCTCGCACGTTGAGGTTAGGACAGTATCAAATATTCTATACTCTGCCCTTGGGTTTTTATGCCCTAGATGCATTACTTTGCTTTAATCCACATTAAATGCCAGTTGATAAATCATTTGCTATTTGGCTTCTCCCTCCAGGAACATCAACCCTGTTGCAAATGTTTGTGTCATCAGCAAATAGACATACCTTTCCACTAAGACCATCTGCAATATCACTAAAAAAATTATTAAAAAGAATGGGTCCGAGTACAGATCCCTGAGGTATCCCACTGGTAACAAGACCTTGCTCTGAATATACGCCATTCACTACAACCCTCTGTTGTCTGACACTCAGCCACTCCCTAATCCATTCAACAACATTGGGTTCTAAACTCAGAGATTGCAGTTTATTTATAAGTCTTCTATGTGGCCTTACTGAAATCCCGATTTAGACGGGACAGTCCCGCATAACCCTACCGCTGTCCCGTTTTGCCGTCCCATCAGCAGGCCGGTGGAGCAGAGAAACTTCGCAATTTGATGAGGCTGCACACCCGCCTCCAATTGCCATCCAAAATTCTTTAAGCAGCCGGCTTGTGTGCCATGCCACTTCTGCTTCAGTGAGGCTCTTTGTCCCGCCCCACAGAGTCACAGAGTCAATAGCTTGTGTGTCGGTCAGTGCCGTGGAGGAGAGTACGGAGCAGGGGGAAAGAGAAAAAAGGTAATGACTATGGTTCTAAAAAAATAGGGACTGGCTGGGGGGCCATGAGTACTCAAAGTGATGGGGGCAACGATACACAATGAGGAGAAGGCTGGGGCATTATATAAATCAATACTAAAGGGGCTGCTGGTTGGGGGCATACATACACAGTGGGGGAAGGCAAGGGACACAAGGTTGTGGGGGCATTGATACACAAGGGGGGCTGGCTAAGAATATCACTTATATTGGTACTAAAAGAGGACTGGCTGGTTGTATAATTACACAATGGGGGGCATTAACACATAATAGAGGCCTGGCTGGGGGCAATACACAAGGTTGTGGGGTTACCAATATACAAGAGGGCAGCAGGAGCCATTACATGATAAATCAGTATTAAAAGGGAGGGGATGGCTGTGAGAGATTCTCAAGGGGGCAACACAAAAGGGGGATTAATGACTAAGCAGTGTGGCAAATACATTTTTATCTGTTGTAGCTTAGCCCGTCCAGATGTGGGTATCGGTGTGTCAGAGTCTGTCCTGGTATGTGTTTGGGTGTTGGTATGGCAGAGCCTGTCCTGGTATGTGTGTGTGTGTGGGTGTCAGTGTGGCAGAGCCTGTCCTGGTGTGTGGGTGTCGGTGTGGCAGAGTCTGTCCTGGTATGTGTATGTCTGGGTGTTGGTGTGACAGAGCCTGTCCTGATATGTGTGTGTGGGGGTGTCGGTGCGGCAGAGCCTGTCCTGGTGTGTGGCCTCTAATGCTGTGGACTACTCTTCCAATGACGCTCAGCCAGCATTATAGTGGACACCTGGCTGGCTGAGAATCATAGGAATTTTAGTTCGCAGCTAGCATCTGCAGCTTTACTATTGCTGCACTTCCCATGACGCTCAGCCAGCATCATGGAAGTAGTATGTCTGGCTGAGCCTTATGGGAATTCAATTCAATGTGTTGGTTATTTTTAATATGCATGACTGTGCTGCCAAAAATAAAGCGTGTTTTAAGTGGCAATGCAAGTGTTAAGAAATGGTCTTGATTTCATGATAAAGGCCATAAGTAATCAATGGTTGCCTCCTCTGTCCACAATGTTTACAGTCTCTAAAGATTGGTCCAAGAGTCTCACAATTATCTAAGATAAGGTGACCAGAAATTTAAAACGTGGACTATAGAGCTAATGGACTTAGGCTAGGTTTCCACTTGGGTTTTTGTCCGGCGTTTTTTTTTTGATGAAAAACACCAGGAAAACTGCCAAGAAAACTGCCACTGCATTTACCTGCGTTTTGGCGTTTTTTCTGCAGTTTTTTCTGGCGTTTTAGCCTTTCTGTGGAAATTGCTTTTTTTGACCTTAGGCAGTTTTTCCAGCCTTTACAAGTTAGAAGTTTCACCCAGCTAAAAGGGATTAGGATAAATGGCAAGTATCTGCCCTCTCCTGATGTCATTTACTTGGTAGACCCTTTTGTCTCTTTTCTGTGGTTTGTAAGGCATGCTTTATTCCGAATGTCTGCTCCTCTGGGAAGATTGGCCCCAAATGATGGTGCAAATTGTTTGCTGTTGCTTTTGGCACGCAGGATCCAGTTGATGCGTCGCGTATGTTTGTTTGTAATGGCATGTTTGTTCCAAATGGTGTAAAATTCAATATGAACCAGTCCAGGACTTTGTTTTGTGTGAAACTGTTTGTTTTCAGCCTATTTCTCGTAGGACACACAGATACTGGGTCCATCCTCTGCATTGTAACTGTGGAAAAAACGCCATAAAAAACGCCAAGGCAATAAACCCACATGGCTTTTTCATGGCGTTTTTTCTCTCCCATAGACTTCTATTGGAGAAAAAACGCCAAGATTTCTTGCAAAAAACGCCAGAGTGTCAACATGCTGCAGTTTTGAAAAACTGCCACAGAGCCCAAAAAAGCAGAAAAACGCCAAAGAGGACTGAAAAAACGCCAAACAGAAAAACGCCAAGTGGAAATGGCATTTTGCGATTTCCTATTGAATTTTCACAAAAAAACGCCAGGTGGCGCTATTGGCGTTTTTATAGGCGTTTTTAGCAAAAAAAAACCCAAATGGAAACCAAGCCTTATGCACAAATTTTGGGAAATACGGGGAAGACTTACCATATAAATACTTAGAAATTAGAAGAGAAGAGGATCAACCCACTTTGGAAATTTCTATCTGAATAATATCTTACAAATACCATATACTATATAAATGTTAATAACATTGTCTGTATTTGTAATGTGCATGCATAGATAATTTGTAATCAGACTGGATTTAGAAGATCACATAGACCTCTATACATAAAGAGACCTATAGATGATCAGCAATATCCAATATCTCATGCTGCTATTGTATTGTAAGTTATTGTCCTTCATATGTTTTTTGTAAGATTTATGTATTAAAAAAAAAAAGTGGACATTTTAATGCAACATTACCACAATATTTTACCAATCATATACCAAAAACTTTTTCAATTCTCCTTTATTTATATGAAAAGCAATACAATACAGTGTAATATCAGAGCATCATATGATAGTCAACAAAGGTACAATGTACCATTGAGATATTACAATTGATATTTCAAGATATACCAGAATATTAAAATATTACAAGATGTTACAAGGTCAGTTAAATGACAGAAATTATAATCATATACATTTGCATAGTATGGGACCACAACTGAGGTTGTCAACTTACATCATTTATAAACAGCCCACTAATGTGTTTCACTGATACCCTTACGAATGAATCAGCAAAAAATCCTGCAGTAGACATTAGCAGAAAGATTAAGCGGCGAATACTGTATTTGCCAGATTATAGGCCACACCCCCCCCAAACTTTAAATCTTTAAAGTGGGGGTGCGGCCTATAATCGGCGTTTAGCTCAGGGATGTGCAATTCTTATTGCTCGACGCCCAGGACATGCAGTTCCGGGTGCTGTGTAGGGGTTTCTTATTCATTTAGCCCTGCTGCAGGGTTAGGATCCAGGTCCACTGCAGCTCTGCAGGGAACCTGGTTCCTCCTCTCCAGCAGCCGGCGGAGGCATATCTGCGGAGGCAGAATGGCATATCTGGGGGCATAAAGCATATCAGGGGAGCAGAGTGGCATATCTGGGGGGGTAGAGTCGCATATCTATAAGTAAGGTACATTATGAATTATGGGTGGTGTCAGGAACTCCAAGCATGCCCGTAACTTGGTTCTGGTGGTAAAAGGGTTAAAATTCACTGCCCTATACTGGAAATATATTTACACAATTAACTATAATGATATAACTAATATCATAACGCAGCCACCACCAAGACAATTTATAAATGGGGTGCCTTGGTCCCTCAAACGAAGAACCCACACAATTATGTGATTTCAAATTACCAATAAATTGGTCTAATCAGGTAACGTGAGTCTTTACCAGACAAATACAGAATTTAATAAAGGAATATTTGCATACAGTGCATACAAAAAAAGATGCTAAACAGATTATTTACACCAAACAGATTACATTACGTTTATTTATAAAGCGCCGACAGATTCCACAGCGCAGTCAGTAGAACAATTTAGAATCACACACAATAACAAACTGGTACAAAGGAGAAGAGGGCCCTGCTCTTGCGAGCTTACAATCTAGTCGGTGGTTGAGGGGGAAGTGAGACAATAAGATGCTTGGATGGGGATGAGTTGATCTGGTTCCGATGATATGTTGAAGCTGTTAATTATTCAGATGGCTTAATTATGATGATGGTTGAGAATACTGGGAAGGAATGCTGTATGCTTCCCTGAACAGGTGGGTGTTCAGAGAGGTTTTAAAGGTTGTGTACGAGGTGGAAAGTCTGATGGAACAGGGAAGGGAATTCCACAGGAGGGGTGTGGCACGGATGAAATCCTGAATACGGGAGTGGTAAGAGGGAAAAATAAAGAGGAGAAATTACAGAAAACCTGACTACTCACTTGACTGCTAAAGTAACAGTTTAACTGTCTGTAGGGCTCCGCCAAGGAAAGATGGCGACTTACTCAAAATTAGATCTTGGCCCCTAGTAAGCACATTGACCACTTTCCTCTCATAAAATGTATACTTTTTCCAGTTAATCTCGAGTTTCCAAGCCGACCCAGAGGTGGTATAAGCGGAGGGAAGGTGTACCTATAGGAACCATAAGTGACTTCCTCTTGTGCAAGAGGAACCGAGGTCCTCGCCGGCAAGAAGAAGCGGAGGAGGAATCCAAAAGCTCCGACCCAAGTCTCCCATCAACAACCCTGGCAACAAGTGGCACAATCCCAGAAGCCCAGGACACTATCCCAGAGTGTTCATCTGACTTTTCCCGTTCCCAGACAGAGGCACCTGTCCCAGAGAGGGCGAATGAGGGTCTGCTTAACCTTCCCCGTGGTCCAGTATTGGCACCTGTCCCTAACTTGAAGTATTTCCCTTGGTCCCCCGAGTACCCCGCAGAGCTGCTTAGCTCGCCCAGTGACCCCATAAGGGCACCAACAGAGTGTTCCCCTGAATTTCCGTGTGCCCATGTAGGGGCACTTATCCCAGAGAGGGAGATTGAGGGTCTGCATAGCCCTCCCTGTGCTCTAGCATTGACATTGGTCCCTATCCCCAAAGTGTTCCCTGAGTCCCTGGAAGAAATCCAGGTCCTTATTCCTGCATACCCCCCTTTTGTGCCTGAGATTCCAGCAGAGCAGCTGGGCGCACCCAGTAACCCCATAAGGATACTTGCCCCCAGCCCCAACAATGCCCCAGACCTGCCCGCAGAGACCCTGGTAGAGATCCTCGTCGATCCTTGTGCCTCTTTCTGCGGCGCTTGGTGGCCCAGGAGTGGCACCGGGTGTAGCCCAGGTGGTGGAGGTTGTGTTCCCCGATGGCTTTTCCCAACCCTTGGTATCCCTGTACTAAACCAGTACCCACCCCGGAGTGTCCCCTTGGTCCCTCCAATGTCCCAGTAGAGGCCCCTCTTCCTATCTCTACATGTTTCCCGGCAGCTGCCTCAGGCCCAGATCCCAAGCCCAAGACGAGGGAGCAAGAGTCCCCAAGTGTCCCTGTTATCCCGGTGAGGGGGATAACTATGTGCCCCCGGCTGAGCTGGGACCGTCCTCCAATTCACAGAGGACTGCTGACTATATTTTTGGGCAACCCCGGCCCACCTTCTATAGATGCTTCTGACAAATAGGGCCATAAACTAGGGCCTGCACCTTTGAACTTTGTCCAGTCGGACAGCCTTCAGCAGACCCGCGTGGATCTGCCTGGTCTGCCGGACCATTGGTCAAGGGGGAGATCTTTGACAGGGCCAGGCTAGCTGTTCGTGAGAAGTTTAGCCACCTCTGCAGCATATCCGATTCAAAAAGAATGTGTTGCTGTTTCAAATTAATTTGCTGCTGATGAAGCGCTACCTGAACCATCGACACCAGACTGAAAGGGATGCCCAACTTCATTAACTATCATGGAGCTGGATAGTCTGACCGACTGCCTCCGCTGACTTGTGCTCCCCAATCCTGGGACAACACACTCTTTCCCCGGTTTCCCAGTCACTAGCCGAGACTCAGTGTAGGGTATAACCAAAAAGAAGACTGATTTATTTTTCACACACATGGCTGGATATAGCCAGCAAAGCACCATTAACATAAAAGAAGATATTGGGATACAAACTGCCCCCTAAATCTGCCTCCCTGAGACAACACGGTCAGTAAAGGGATTAACAATACAATATGGGTCCCAAATGCCACTATCTTTTACTGGCCGAAATCAGTTCCAAGCTTTGGCCGGAAGAAATGTCTGTAGTGGTGGAACTGGTGGGAAGGGGGGGACAACATATAGTGCACCATGGGGTGGGGGGCTGATATTAAAGTAAAACATTGGCGGCCACTCCCTGGTTGCAGATCTTGGCTGTCTGCCAGGGATAATCCCCTCACCAAGTGATGAGATGATATCCTGCTGGGGGTAGCCACAGAAGTCTCAACAAAGTCAGGGCCCATAGTCAATAGGGAGGAGGCTGGCTGTCAGGCCTCTCCAGTGGCCCCAGTGATAGAGGGCTCCGCCACACTGCCACTCCGGCATAGACAGACTGTGAGCATTGCCATATCTGTTCTTATGTTCATATTCTGTTCTCTTGTTCCTGGCAACTGTGAGGTCCTCACTAACAGCTGCGACGCAGCCAACTCGGCTGTGAATCCTGCCATCCTATCCCTGAGCCGTGTTGTGCCGGTCTGGAGTGCAGACGCGTGGTTCTGTGCCAGCATCCCCCTCAAGCCATCAAGTAAGCTTCTTGCAATGTCCAATTTCAAAGCTCAATTTCACCTTTACAAAAGAGGATTTACTCTATCCCTCACTTTCTTTAAATACCCAAACAGGGAGTGAACAAAGGAGAGGTACCACCTTCCCTAAATTACACCCAAGTTCTACCATATCACTTCTCTCCCATACCACTACCCAAGTCAAAAGGTTATGCTGCCCCTTTTTGGGGGTAGGGGTCAGGCACATGGCTTACCTTATTTATAAAATTCTAACATGTTACAGGCAAAGGAGCAGGTGGAAGGTCTGTACTTAGTGGCATGAAAGATAAATGTATCCATAACAAAGAAAACATAAATAGAAGCATAAAGAATCAGGAACAGAAAGGGAACAAAGATACGGAAGTGTCAGTCACAGGATTGTCCCCTGGAAATAGTGACTATTGGAAGTCTCTAGCAGATTTTAACATAGGGGCCCTTTATGACTATAGATGTATTATGAATACATTTGTCAGAATGTCCCACTTCAGCTTTAGGATTCAATAAAAATGTTAGACCAAATATATAGAATCCATCTTTGTCTCATGTAAGGCAGGATACCATTAGGCATTCATTAAGTAAATGTTATTTTAATATCTGTCTCTGGAAACATCCTGACAAATGTATAACATTTTCTCCCTCCTTTACTTTCCCATGCTTTCTGTCAAGTTGTAGATGCTAATGTTGGCAGCTCCCTGAGGCTTGTGTCTACTTGAGAAGCAGATAAACAGTGACAGTAAAAGGTCAAAAACAATGCAAACTAGAGGTAGGGCTGAATTTGCTTGTGATGTGATGATACATTCTGTTTCATCCTGCTTTTCACATGCAGAATGATATTTTGGTGTTGAGTGTATTTTATAAAAACAATGTTAAGTTACAAATGAAAAATATCACAGGTAGGAATTTACGGTATTTGCTTGTCTTATACTCGAGGTTGTCTTATAATCAGACTTCAAATAGAGGACTGACTATGAGACTAAGATCCAGATCCCCGCAGTGCTGCAGGGGACCTGGATCCTCCTGTCTGGTAAACTCAGCTGCTGTCTACGGGTAGTGTCTAAGCGCATACCTTCCCCGGCTGCCAGAGAGGAGAATTCCCCGCAGCACAGCGGGCAATTCTCTTCTCTGGCAGCCGGTGAACGTCTGCTCTATGGACGCAGACAACCCCTGCTACTGCTAGCACTTCTATGTCGGAGCACCGGCTTCACATGACCTTGCGGTGCTCAGTCATAGAAGCCTCGGCAGAACTAATGCCAGCCTCCACCCTCTGCCCGCGCCAGACACCAGGGAGTCAGAAGCACTGGTAAGTCGGGGGGGAGTGTTATATGGGGGGCTTTTCTGGAGGCCTCCCTGATATGCCTTATACCCTCCTATATGCCACTCTGCCCCATGATATGTATTTTAACCCCTATATGCCACTCTGCCTCCAGAAATGCCTTATACCCCCTATATGCCACTCTGTCCCATAAGATGCCTTGTAACCCCCTATATGCCAGAGTGGCATATGGGGTATAAGGCATTTCTGGAGGCAGAGTGGCATATAGGGGTTAAAAGGCATATCATGGGGCAGAGTGGCATATAGGAGGGTATAAGGCATATCATGGAGGCAGAGTGGCATATAGGGGGGGTATAAGGCATTTCAGGTGGCAGAGTGGCAAGACTGGGGACCGATGTGCATTCATGTAAACTATTTTTCAAATTTAATAAAAGTTATGATTGAGAAAAATATTTTTTTTGTTTTTATTTGCCAACCTGCCCCCTGCAGTTGCCCCCCAGGTATTTAACTTTTAAACGAAACAGTGATACCTCTCCACAAGCTTATGTCAACTTGAATACCGAAAACAAAAATTTAATTTAATTACACTTATAACCAGGCGAATTAGAGATTATAATAACCTTGGTGTATATATAATCTAAATTTTAATAAAGACAGGAGGCTTCATAATTTACTCTACCACCAATAGCTGCAAAGAGACAAACCTGAAAATCAAAATATATAACCAATCAACATAAAACAGGCACTATAAAGCCTGGAGACAGCCACTCCTCCTCCTCCTCTTCTTTGCTGTCACCACCAACAGCTCAGATCAATTATCCATTCAATTTTCCTATATTGATTGTTTCTATTGATAATAACGAAAATCAATAATAGAAACAATCAATATAGGAAAATTGAATGGATGATTGATTTGACCTGTTGGCCGTAGCAGCAAAAAAGGCCTGTTTTCATGTTTGTCTCTTTGCTGCTATTGGTGGCAGAGTAAAGATGTTATGCAAATTATATCTTGCTATAAAATTATAATATTTCAGATCAAATTAAGCACAGTCATTGAACATATCTGAATGTTGCTATACAGCATTTTAAACAGTAGGTGGTGCTGTTGGATAACTCAAACATATGATGTCTTTTTTTTATACCTGTTGTACCAGTGTCCCAATTAAATGCAATATTGTAATATATAACGTAAAAATATGCATCATTTTTAAAAATTTGGAGGTTTTCTCTACACCATATCAATACCAAGAACTCTAAACTGTCACCTTCTGAGCAATTTCATCTATCTTTTAAGAGTGAACATACAAAACCATCAAATAACTCATAAGAACCTATAGCATCATGTTGCATAACACCAGAACAATAATGTCTGCATGCTAATTTGAAGTAAAATGTGGACATAAAAATAAACAAGAAAGGCTCCCTGAGTTTTTTCCCATAGAGTGGTTTGTATTCCTGACAGTCTTAAAATTCCAGGTACCACTCTTGAAAAACTATCCATTTATTTGCCGCTAAATTTCCTCACTAGAAAGTACAGCCACTCTTTGAGACCCTGCATTATTTGAGTAGTCATTATTTAAAATATCTTTCGTATCCCCCCCCCAACTATCCATCCTCCCACCCTCTGCTGGTGAAAATTCAACTAGGCATTTACTATTTTTGACAAAGGTTTGCAAATTGTTACTTCTTACCGTATTTCCATGATCTTGTGGTATCACACTAGACAACAAGGTATCACCCAATCCATAAACAAAGAATTAAAAGTGATTACCTGAAAATGTTTCTTATAAATTGAAGTCTGCTTATAGCAACCACAGAACAAGCAAAGCGAGTGACACAGAGAAAAGAAACCAAGAAAAAAAGAGGAGGGTTGTGCTGGAGAGCCAGTCAAGAGGAAGCAAGGAGAACCTGTGTTTGAGCTAATCACAGGAGACAGTGCCCCTGGAGGGTCAGAACAAGCTTTAGAATTTTTAACCTTTTTGGCCCTGCACAGAAATTGTACATTTTGGTAAATGGTTTGTTCTTTAGTACAAGGGTAAACACAGAGACTCTGGGTTAACTGTAATACCAGTTATTAACCTTTTGTTCTTTTTGAAAGGGTTCATTGCCTCGGAAAACCATGTAAGAGTGCTTAAATTGCCTCCAAAGGAGACAAATCATCCTTGTAATTGAAGAACCTAAAGCCATGCAAGCAAAAGCTGAACGGAATCCCAACTTGCATATAGTCGAATGCAGGAGGTTTGAGTCAATGCAAGTTGATGGAGGTTAAAAACCTAAAGTGATTTAAAAAAAAAATCTTGAAAGGGCACGGACCCCATCCCAGTCTTTCTACCTCCATTCCTGTGGGATCTTGGAAGTAGCGTAAATATAATTGTAGGAAGGATGATGACAGGATTCTATCCTGACTGCAGGATCTTTCATGTCAAACCCTACGTTTGTTCTGATTTACCTATTTCGACCACCAGGGGTCACTCTACATGACAATTGTCTGGTCTGACTTTCACCTGGATTTACCTGATTACCAGGCCTATATCTGGACACTCCCGTGTGTCAGAGGCCTTTACATTAAGAGTGCGATCACCTTACAGCACTGCTGCGAATCTGGCTTGGCTTGGGATCAGTGTTCCCAAGATGAGACAGTGTTGCATTTATTTTGGAACTGTTTATATGCACAGGACATATGGAAAAAGACAGGCCCGCTTTTAAAATGGATTTGTGGCCTCCAGTTTTTAAGCTATGCAGCTGTTTTATATGGCCTTTTTACCTGTCCCACAGCTGACCAGTCGCGTGTTTTATGGAATATGATAAATTGTATAAAAGAAGCAATTTGGAAGGCCAGGAATATTTTATTGTTTCATAAATAATATATAGACCCTTCCATTTGTCTTAAGATGGCTTTAAGTGGTATGTACACAAACACTTTTTAAAGGATTGCAAAGGCATGGGTTCAATGAACGCAAAGAGACTTTGGTGCCTTAATATGTGGAACATTTTACTTGCAACGTCCCAAAGACTGGTTTTATGTATTTATTCTAATTTATGTAAAATGTTTATATTCATTTTATCATTTTTCATTATATCCTTTAACCTGTTTTAAAGTATTTATTTATTGTACTGTAGTATATAGTTAATAAAAATGTATAATCTGGCTACTGATATCCTGTGATTAAACCTGCACTTACCTGACTAAAGAACATAGTACCAATGGAATACTTCTGAAGCTGTTCTCTTAAGAATTGGAATATTACGATTACTCGACTCAAGTTCCTCAACTACAGAAGCCTGTTATCATTGATTCTGCTCATCAACTCTGCTTCATTGATTCTGCTCATCATTATTACATCTACTAATGATTCCGATATTTCTTATCGCTCCAATATCTCACTTGGACTTCAGCTATTGACTCTGGGGTAACAGAATTATACTCACCGGTGTAAATCTGCCAACCTGCTTTCATGAACTGTTGTTTCTACAACAGCTCCAATTGGATTTATTCCTAGACTTCACGCTATGAACTTTCATGTTCGCTATCTTATGCATTTTTGAATTGTCTGCAACAAGAGATATAACTTAGCTGCATTGGATTAACTCAACTGTTTCTAGACTATTGTGTGCTTTATTTTCCTTTTGTATTCGGTTATCATTATGAATAAAGACCTCCAATCTTAGGTAATCGTTAACCCCGAGCTTAGACTGTTTCCTGACCTGGTAAGGTTCATGACAGATGAGGTCTATCCAAGCACCCTTCAGGGCTGGTCTAGCAATAATACACAAAGCCATCACTCAATTTATGACCTAATTAAAGTGTTCATCCATAATATAAAACAATGTAATTTTGAAAATGTTAACATAAAGCTCACATTTTTTGCCAATTTGCAAGCCTTTGCAGTTTAGTGGACAGACCACCATCACTGATAAACTCCATGTGTAGAGGAGGTGTTGTTTATATCTATTCTGGAACAAATATTCAACAGAAATACAACT
This sequence comes from Spea bombifrons, assembly GCF_027358695.1. Taxonomy (NCBI): domain Eukaryota; kingdom Metazoa; phylum Chordata; class Amphibia; order Anura; family Pelobatidae; genus Spea; species Spea bombifrons. Next base: position 7,687,865 of record NC_071097.1, read on the forward strand.
TAATAAATACAGTAATATATAAAATAAACAATGGAAAAAAATGTTTAAACATATCCTCAATCCCTGAAATATATCTTTTTCCAAATACACTTTCATAATATCATTATCATTGTGCATTACATTAATTATAAGTAGCTCTCTTTAAATGAACATTTGGAGGCTCAAGACAAGAATATGAAATGTGATTTGAAGCATCTGTTTCTCTGTAAATTGTTTTTTTCTGAGTTTTGCTCCAATTGTTACAAGAATAGTTTAAAGATGGGTAAAATAATAGTGAAATGTTTATTTTTTAAGGCATTGGTTTGTAAAGATAATCACAGATTCTTGTTGCCAAGCTACAACAAAATGAGCACAGCTGAACATGAGCAGTGCCCAAAGGACAGCTTCTGTGAACAGCCAAGCAATGACCTGTACAGTGTGCTGTATCTGGGAATCTTTCTCTAGTACCTGGATTAGACTAGAAAGAAGAAAGGCACAAATGGGCATACAGCTTCAACTTCAAGCTCATTCTGCAAAACTGTTCACGCTGCAGCAACGTGGTTAAGCACTAGACAAGACATGATTTTCTGTAAAGTGTAATAACAATTTATACAAAAAACAAAAACTGTCTGCACTTCTCACTCTAATAAAGTTGGAAACAAATATAAAAACATAATATAAATGAGAGGATTTGGTTATATGAATTGACCAAAGCATAATTAAGCTCACCCGCCACGTCAAGGCACACTCTCAATAGGGTGAGAACCTACTCTCACCTCCTACATAGTGGACACACAAAGCAGTTTATACTGCTACCAAAACCTTATTAATGTGTTGGGGGATGTGCAATTAAACCTCCTCCCATTTAACCCCTGGACAGCAAGCTGCAACCAGACTGATGAGGAGCCAACAACCTCAAATATGTGCAAACAGGGAAAAGAAAAAATGTCGGTACGCTAAGCTAGTCTGAGACTAGCTTAGCGCACGGACATTTTTTCTTTTCCCTGTAATAACAATTTGTTTGAGATATAAGCAGGTGCAGGTCTGCCTGGGAAGCATTCAGTTCTTCAAAAAAGCCCAGTCAGACTGGACCACTTGCAGAGCCTGGAACTTGGTGGGATCATGTAACGCAAGGAGTTGGAAAGAATGCTCCAGGTGGGATAAGGAAGGGAGTAAGAGAGTGAGAGGGTTAGCAAGGGAGTATCTATGTATGTGTGTATATGTGTTTTGGTGTTTGTGTGTAAGTGTGAGTGTGTGTGTAAATATGTTAGCATAAGTATGTAAGATTGCGTTAGAGGGAGTGTGTTAGCATTAGTGTTAAGGTGTCTGCTAGTGTAAGAGGGCGTATGTTTGTGTGTTAGCGTGAGTTAGTAAGTTTCTGTATGTGTGGGAGTGTGTGTCCATATGTTAGTTACCCTGAAGGGGCAAAAAGCTGATTAGGCCACTTGGCATTACCTGCCCCCCCCCCTCCGTGACTAAAAGCTTTGTCTAGGGGAATGAGATCTGGCTACAGTCTTGGTGGGGGTGCCAAGAGGTTTGGTCCTGTAGCCTGGATGAATCTAGCAGGGTGCTGAGAGTTAAAGGTGCCTCCAAGATAACAGCAAACAGAGTAGATAAGTGGAAAACTCTGCACCGGCTTGACTTAATATTTCATTGAGTGAAATTGTGCTTACAGGAACAAAATGAACACGGGTCAAATACAGATATATGAGTGCAGCATTTTCCATTTATTTATCTACTTGAGGAATTATGCCTTATGGTCAACACAATAAATAACAAAAGTTCCAGGTGAAAGAACAAGCTGGTTGAGTTGGGCACAGAAAAATTTCAAGAGCATATCACATGATTACAATTTTAATCTTACTTTAGTAAGGAATTAAAAGCAATTAACTCATTTCAATAGGCCTACCTATAGCCATTTCTTTGTTTTCCATTAACATAAGTATTTTGGAGATAATTACTTGAAAATGTTGACCTGTACTGGATGAAAGGCTGTTTTTCCCCTAATAAAGAGGTTGTTTTGTTATACCCCTTTAGCCAAGAGTCAGCTGGTTCTTGGTGGGATAAACAATGCAAGTCTATTGTATTACTCCAATACAATGGTAGACAGCAACAATACTGCCCAGGACCCTGGAAGAGGCACAGCGAGAGATGATGCTGAGCTATCTTCATTCATAACATCATATACCAGTACTCAACAGCAGCATGGATATAGACACTGCGGATAAGTGAGGCACTATTCTGGGTCATGTCTAGCGTACCATGTATTATGGGCATAGATGGCCTCAGTTAACCTGTAAGAAACTTTGACGTTGACCTGGATGTGAACACACCAGTGTCCTATATTTTTGAGTCACAGGCATGCGCGTATGTATGTGGTTGTAAGGGATAGTTGGTACTGCCATAAAATACCTTTCTTAATAAAAGACACATATACTTGAAACTTGGAATAAACAGGCCGTGGACTTTTATTTAACTTTAATAACTTGTAAAAACAAAACCTATTGGCTCAAACCTAGAGTTTCAAACATCTTTATAAATAAAACATTAAACAAAGCCTTCCACCCTAAAGCCAGAAGGCATGAAAACCTTCATTACTGCCCCTATATTTATAGCACATTTCCCCACCCTTTGCGCAGCACGAGGTGTCCACGAAGCACAAGCGGGAAACAAATTTGGCAGGCACTGAACCACCAGGCATTTGCTTATACTGTCTCATGAGCACTCCAGGCCTGCAAATTGGTGATTTTGTCTGTATATTTCCTGTAAGAATGAACACCATTCACACAGGGCTCAAGTTACATCCTACATTCATATACGTTTCAATAAAATGACAGACATTTTCAGACTCAATCTGTGAGAACTACATCAGATGTTTTCTGCCTAAAATTAAGCTATGGTATTTTTCTTATAAATCCAGTGCTTTGATGGTACTGTTTAGGCATCCAAGAAAACAGTAATTTGTAACTCAGTGCCTATATAGCAGCCTATATTACAGACAGAGATTCCCATTGTGTTTGGTAGTTTAGGCAGTGAGTGCGTACTGCTCAGTTTTTACACACGTGGCAGAGTGACTGTGACCCCTCTCTCTCTGAGCTACTATTTTCCAGACTCCCTCCATGATGATTTCTGGGTATTGCAGTGTACAGGAACCGAACTCAAGAAAACAGCAAGACGAGAGAGTAAACACCCTCTATGTAATCCACTTGTATTTTGATGTTACCAGCTTCAGATAACGGAGGAGGACAGCTTCATCTGTTTAACCCCTTCGTGGCAATTACTGATTTTATTTTTTGTACCTTTCGTGATAATGGCTGTTTTAACATTTCTACAGTGCTCGTGTTTAGCTGGAATTTTCTTCTTTCCCGTTTACTGAACCCACACAAATTATATATTGGTTTTTTTTCCAGTACAAGAAAGGCTTTCTGTCCCCATGTGCTCTTTTGGGTATCTTTGAAGCCGGCCAATGCAATTTACCCCATCAAATCATACATTTTTTAAAAGTAGACACCCCATGGGCATTTAACATGCCAATATTTTAACTCTTTCCATGTGAGAGTGGTTTGAAGATATAGTGCTAATTAGCTAATATATAGGTTCCCCTGATGGTGACATCAGTGGAAAATTATTTTTACATGTTACCGTTTTTTTAAAACATTAATGTTTTTATTTTTGTTTGTTATTTTTTTTAAAATTTATTTTACTAATCATATTGTGATTAGAAAGCTGGGCTCTATTGACTTGCATAGTTTTCAAGAGCGTCTGGAGAGACCTTTTTGGAAACTTCTTTATTTTTTTAACCCCTTAAGGACAATGGGCAGTCCCTAAACCCATTGAAAACAATGCATTTTGAGCCCGTACATGTACGAGCTTTGTCATTAAGGGGTTAAAGGACTAGCCGCAATCTTGCGAGCTCTTCCTGGGGTGGGTGTTTGGTGTTACCGAATGCCTCACTATCAAGGCATTTCTGCTACACCATTGAAGTTTACGATCGCTTTCTAAACTCTTTTAAAAAGGGTGTCTGCCACCATACAGTGTATGGAGGACATTGATGCCCCGGAGAGGGGCCAGACATGGCCCCTGATGCCGATCTCGATGTTGCTTCATGCCCATGGCATCCGTAACACTTAAAAACTTTTTCACCTTCCGCTATCTGTTGGTGGTCAGTTCTTTGGCCTCTACAATTCTTCAACTATATCTCTTCAATTGGACAACTCATATCTTCCTTTGGCTTCAAATACCACCTATATGCAGATGACACTCTAATCTATATCTCCTCACACAACCTTTCACCATCTCTTCATGAATATCTGCATGATTTAGATCGAACTCTAGAGGAGTGGAGTTCCTCTTGAATAACTCTCTCCAATTATTTCATTTACTAATAGACAACAATGAGTATTTGTGTGACTGGACGCCCTATACCCCGACTTAGTACTCCAGTCAAACTACGGTTCCTCCTGCAGGGACACCAGAAGTTAACCCCTTCAGCACCAGACAGAACCAGCATTGTAGAGAGAAGAGGGATGTCGCTGCACTGGAGCTGCTTTGGTGGTGTGGCTAGCCGTAGCTTAGCATATTCAGCGCGTGTACTGTCATGAAAAGGCATGACCCAAAGCATCAGACAGCAGCAATGTCGAGGTGAAACCATAAAGAGTCAGAATGAGAGAGAAAGTGAATGGATTAATGTGTAAATGCATTGTGTGAATGAGTGAGATAATAAATGAATTAATGTGTGGATGAATTGTGTGAATGAGTGACAGAATTAATACATTTGTGAGGATGCATTAATGAATATGTGTAAAAAATTTGTGTGAAAGATTAAAAGAATAAATGGTTGTGTGAATGAATTGTGTGAATGAAAGTTGTGACAGACCGACCAGGGACCTCAGGTTGTCCCTTTTCACCTAGAGCGACTTCTCCCTTCAGGACGATAAGCTATCGCAATCCGTAGGTGATATCCCCAAGCAAAGTAAAGGAGATATCGCTATCCAGTATCTAAATAACCAGGCAGACTAGTCTTTAGGTACAAAAAAGGAATAACTGTTTATTAGGGGACAAGTGTCGCATTTTATAGGAAGGGACACCACAAGGGGGGAAGGAACAATACAACAGGAGACCGGCATCTCTGAGAGATAAAGAGCACACATTATCTTGATTAGATTATCTCTCAGACCTTGTGTGCCGTGTGCAAACTTTTACAAAATAAGGCAATAATATAATTTTTTTAGTAATAACGCAATAAAGCTTTTCCTGTCACTGGATAACATTAACTGAGGGGCACAATCCATGAAACTAGGGACGTCCTAGAGTCCAGCAAAGCCCCGGGACAGGCAGGGTGTTTATGGGACAAAGATGGCACAGGTAACGTGTTTATGGGACAAAGATGGCGTACGCTCGGCTGTTTGGGGACAATGTTGACACATGCTGGGCTGTTTGGGGACAAAGATGGCATGTCCTACGTGTGTGTAATTTCGGTGCTAGTCAGGTTCTATGTGGGAAATGTGGACACCAGGGCTGGCTTTGGGGTTTGCAACCTGTGATCTATGCCTGTAATTTAGGGGGTTTTAATGCTGAGTTTTTATGTGAATTCCAATTGATATATATATATATATATATATATATATATATATAGTGTATATGTAGCATTTTATAAGTGCCCCCTGTCCCCCCAAGTGCCCCCCCTAAATATGAAAGCTGGAGATGCCACTGCTCCTGACTCAATGGAGAGTAAAACACAACACATAAACCCACTCCCAAAATGCAGGTGCCCAAAATCTGGGTCTGAGGAGCCCAAGGCAGAGCCTTCCGTAACAATTTGTTAATTATTTATATGGTCCTTACTCACCAAATGATTCCTTCTATTGTGGTTTACTAGAATGTATCTCTGAATATTCAGTCCGCAGGATCGTCATGGGAGGAGACTTCAATGCATTGCAAGATCGAGTGCTAGATAGACGTGGACTGCAGACCCAAACTGTTACCACAGGATGAAAGCATTGCACGCCTCACAGACAATTTACAATTAGTTTATCTACAGTGCTTCCTGAACCATACAGCCAAGGACTTTATATTTATGTCCAGCTTACATAACACCTTAATGAGGATAAAAAAATTTTGGCCACTCCCCAGCGTCCGCCACACATGATCAAGGTTAAAATACACAATATGCAGTATATCTCTCAGACCATGACCTGGTGGAAATGACCCTAAAATTACATGCCTCTGAGAGTAGAACAAAAAGATGGGTTTAGGACACCTATCTAAACAAGAACCCCAGACTACAAGGGGGAACTACTTAGACAATAACTTGATGCATGGAGATGACATCTCCTCTTTTGAGAAATGGCCAAAGTAGTAATCAGATGACATATCATTTCCTACATGTCTAGGAAGCTAAAGAAGTGGCAGGAAAGGTTTATGGCTGTGACGGCCTCGGGTACCCCGGATGGGTACACCCATCAGTTCTTTGTGGCTTCCTCCCGGAACCGCAAGGGTTAACTGCTCCCAGCGCTAGACGACACTGGCGAGGAAGGGGAGCGGGAACTGGTTCGGTCTCCTTGATGTAATAGCACCATAGCCCGCCGAGGCGTAGCCGAATACTACGTTGTCCTTGTCCTGAAAATGACAATGAGTGATCCAGTGGGCATTACTGGCCATAGAACTATTTAGAGGTGCTGGGCTCTCTGGTGGTTGATGAGATTATACCCCTAATCCTATTAAATTTTGTGTATAAATATCTGTGCTGTCCTCAATAAACCCAGTTCTGATTGTATCCTCGGATTCGGTTTTAGGTGCAGTTTAAAGTAAAGCATTCGGGGAGTATTCCTTTTTTTTCTTTTGGTTTTATGTGCGCAATCACTTTTGTGTATTTCGTTTATTGCTAACAATTATAGAAATTTGTATTTCTGATTATTAGCTGCACTTCACTCACATTTATATTTGATTTGTGCTTCACTTATTCACTTATTTTTTTAATTTAGATAAGAGAGCACAACCTTTATTAGTTCTGGTAAGAGTTATGTTACATTGTTTAATGTTTTATACTTTTTTTGGCTGTATGATATTTGATTGTATTTTAATCTTAAATACTAAAAAAAATGGCGTACTCCATGCATGCATCCACAGCACCAAAATATATATATATATCTTGTTATTATACAGATTGATCAAGGGAGGTTTGTGATCTTGGCATGTATTGATCATCAAGGGCTGTGTTATGTGTAACATGAATGGAAAATAAACAAATCCCACATGTGGCTTTTTATGCATGGATGTTATCACTTAACTCAGTTAATGTTGCTGAACACTTATTGGGTGTTTGGCAGTGACGTATATCAGAGGTCATGTGCATGCAATTATGTGGAACTGTATGATGCTGGAGTGGCTGTGTTTGTGTGTATGTATTGTGACAGTGTGAACCCCAGGGAGATGATTAGCATGGCATCTGAGTACAGCTGCTATGCAGATTATACATATGGGTCCCTGGGGTGGAGCAATTGGAGAGCAGGGTGGGCCAATGCTCCATTCCCCCATTCTGTGGAAACTCCATGCCGGGTTTTCCAGGAGGCAAGAAATCTGCAGGATCCGGTCCGGGATTTCTATGAGGCCGGCATCAGGCACAGGTGCTGGACATTAAAAACCCCTGGAGCCTAATACTCAGGGAGACTGTTGGGGGAAGAGGAAGTTCCCTGTGCTCCCAGGGCAAGGAGAAGCCCTGAAGAAGACAATCACTGAGCCAAGTGAGGCAATACCTGCCTGGACATTTTGTGTGCTGTCTGGGGGAGGTTTTCCAGAGCCTGGTGTAGCTGGGTCTGGCTGGGAGGTTGAGATAGTGGGTGATTAGGCTGGTCAGTCTGGACCAGCATAGTTTAGTTAGAGAGGGCTCCAATTGGGAGCTAGGTTTTATTTTTATGATTTTGGTTTTTGGGGTTTCAGCAATTAAGAATAAAGTGCTGTTTTGTTCAAAGCTGCTGTTCCTGACTCTGATTGCCCTAGAGGACTGTACTTAGGACCCCTAAAAGTGACATGTATGGCCCTCATGCTACAGGGTTTGTCACAGTATGTATGTATGTACAGTGCCTCCTATTTTGGTGCATTACAACCTTGAATTAAAATGGATTTCTTGGGGATTTATATCACTTGATTTACACAACATGCCTACCACTTTGAAGATGAGCATGCATAACTATTCACCCCCCCAAGTCAATACTTTGTAGAGCCACCTTTTGCAGCAATTACAGCTGCAAGTCTCTTGGGGTACATCTCTATAAGCTTGGCACATCTAGCCACTGGCATCTTTGCCTATTGTTCAAGGCACAACTGTGCCAGCTCCTTAAAGTTGGATTGGTTCCGCTGATGTACAGCAATCTTTAGGTCAGACCACAGATTCTCAGTTGGATTGAGGTCTGGGCTTTGACTTGACCATTCTAAGACAATTAGACCACTCGAGTGTTGCTTTAGCAGTATGCTTAGCGTCATTTTCCTGGTGGAATGTTAACCTCTGTCACAGTCTCAAAAGAAAGTCTCTGAAAGACTGAAATAGGTTTCCCTCGAGAATCTCCCTGTTTTTAGTGCCATCCATCATTCCTCCATTCCTGACCAGTTTCCCAGTCCCTGCCGATGAAAAACACCCCACAGCATGATGCTGCCAACACCATAATCATAATATTACACCCCATCATGATTTCTATCATTATCAATCCATATTGAACTAAAATCATCCCCCTCCATTTCTATACCCAGCATTACTCTCCCCTCATAGCCTCCCCCAGCATGCCCCGGATTATAGACCAGTAGGAACTACGGATGTCATTCCTGGGACAGAAACCCCAGGAGCAATGGATATCCCAATAGGGGAGCTGGTCCAACAGGAGGTAGAGCTCAACAATTGGTATCAGGCTCTGCAGTGGCATGCAGAGCAAGCATATTTGGGGACTGCGACAGAATGTTCTCCAGAGAGCTATGATGGTCGATACCAGAGGAGGCCCATGCCAATGACTAATAGAGTTGTTTGTATTGGACCTTTAACTCCTGATGCCGAAACTTGGCCTGGGGATCAACACCTGAAACCTACTCAGTTTTGGCGTCAGTAGTTAAAAGTCTGTATGAGCGACTTTATTGGTCGCCGACACTGAGCTCCTCTTGCATTAACTAATGAAGGGACAGCAGCCCTTTAATTGGCTAATGCCAGAGGAGGCCCCTGTCGGCGACCAATAGAGTCACTCGTATGGACCTTTAACTCCTGGAACCTCCCCAGGCCAAGTTTCGGCGTCAGGAGTTAAAGGTCCGTATAAGCTACTCTATTTGCCACCAGCACTGAGCTCCTCTGGCATCAACAAATGATGGGCAGCTGCCATTTTGAAAATCAGGATTGTTTAGCCAAGGTTGAAAAGGGCCAAGTTTAATTGAAGGCGGATTCTCACCAGTTTCCAAGCTTTTATCGTGGTCGACAACAAAGAATTGGCCAGAATAGAGTCTGATAATTTGCTAATGGGGATGTGTAGCATTGATAACAACAAAAGATCAGGGTGTATGGCTTGCTCCAGTAAGGCATCTGTATAAACATTTCCATTTTTAACCCAGTGGATTGCATAATGAATAAGAGCTGCTACTGTGCATTGTAATCCTTAGGGCAGGGTAGATTGAGGCCTGTATAGTATTTTGTGTTTTGTAATCGACAAACTAAAAGGTCACCTTTTCTCCCGTTCCATATGAATTTAGCAAAGGTTTTATCTAGAAGTTTAGCATCAGACAAGGTCAAGAGAATTGGCAACGTTTGGAAAAGTAGAAGAGTCCGGGGAAGCTAACCATTTTAATCAATGACACTTTGCCCGAGAATGTGAGATAAAAGTTTTCCCAGCTGGCTAATTCTGTTTTGATTTTAACTAAAACTGGTGGGATGTTTAAGGAATAAAGTTGCAATAAGTCTCTGGGGGGTCGGACCTCTAAGTCCGTTAGAGATTGGTGTTCCCATGTTATATCTTGGTTAATATTAGTAAGCAAGGTTGAGGAGGGTCCTAAGGAAACAGCTCTTGTTTGGTAAAATGTATATAGAATCCAGTCACTGCATCCTATCTTGTTAAGAGGGAAAATACCTTAGATAGACTGGTTTGTTGGTCAGATTTGCAGAGCAGCAAGTCATTGGCAACAGCTGATCCTTTAATAATTCTATTTAATTGCAGTTCTTAAAAATATTTCAAGGAACATTGATACAAAACAATATTTTTAGCAGGTGGGTAGGGGAGTACAAGCAATAATGGAAATGAGATTACATTTTTCCAGCATAAACAGTCAGAGCAAATAATATGGAAAATGTATATACATATATACTATATATACCGTATTGGCCCAAATATAGGCCACACTTTTCCCCCACTTTAGGTCTTTAAAGTGGGGGTGTGACCTATATCCGGGGTTTAGCACAGGGATGCGCAGTTCGTGTCGCCCCAAGGCCGGGACATGCTGTTCCAGCCGCTGGGCCGGTGTTTCCTCTCCGGCAGCCGTGGCGTCTGCGCAATGCACTTAGACAACCTCCGCTTCCTGGGGCTTCTATGGTGGAGCACCCGCTTGACATAACCTTTCTGGCGCTCCACCATAGAAGCCCCAGCGGAAGTGTCGGCAGTGGAGGTTGTCTACGCATATCGCGCAGACGTTCACCAGCCGCGGCGATGCACGTATACAACCTCTGCTGCTGGCACCTCCAGCGGTGCTTCTCTGTCATAGAAGCCCCGGCGATAGTCCTGGCAGCGGAGGTTGTTTGCACGGATCGTGCAGATGTTCACTGACCGCTAGACACCAGGGAGTCTGGGGATGCATTGGTAAGCCGGGGGGGGGGGACTTCTAGGAAGCAGAGTGGCATTTCAGGGGGGCAGAGTGGCACTTCTGGGGGGCATAAAGCATATCTGGGGGGCAGGTGGGCATATCTAGGGGGCGTAAAGCATATCAGGGGGTTATAAAGCATATCGGGGGGGCAGAGGGGCATATCTATAGGTAAGGTGCATTATGAATTAAGGGGGAACCTTAAAATAGCTATTGGTTTTCTGTCTGTATTTAACATATGCTGACAAACTGTATAATAGATACCAGAAATGTTAAAATACATGTATGTCTGTGTATTAGATAAAATACTGTTTTACCATTCCACTAATGTGTATTTAGCCAATACGATATAGATATATATTTATATATATATATATCGTTTCGAATGTAGGATTTTCTTTATTTAGCATCATGGTATATATATACAATCTATATATGTCTGTTCTTAGATTTTCTTGGTAACAAAACCAAGTTTGCCTTTCTCTCTTTAGCCCAGAGGAACACAGAGAATTACATTTTGATCCATTTACACGTGTTACCAGCAGCAAGCAATAAATACAATCTTTTCCGGTATTCTAATACTGAAATGCTATTGATGGGCACATGGAAGTGTGTTTTTTTTTTTTTTTTGCTTTGTAGACATGACAATGTTAAGTATTTTGTTATATTTCCAAACCCATAGTAGTCTTAGTGACGTGCTAGTTTTACTTTTTCAAAGGAAAATGTAATTAGGTTTAAGCCCTTCTAAAACCCCGTTCGAGTTCTCTGAAAAAAGTCAGCAGTATACTTAGGCAATGTGACCGCATTGCCAGCTTTGGAAGTGAAATGGTTAAATATCTCCTCTTTCCTCTTCCTAAACCCCATGGGGTTTGGGCAGTCGGATCATTCCATCCCCTCCTCCCTCACATCCCCTTCCTCTTGGATCGTTTTCTCCCACCCCTGGCTGCAGTTTCTTCTCCTCCTCGTCCTTTCCTCAGTCCTGGCTGAGGAGGAAACAAGAGGAGACACCGGGCCATGAAGGAGATCAGCCTGCTAGTCCTGGTGGCCTTCTTGACCCTGCAGTGCCAGGCCCAGGAAACAGAGGAGCAGCGCTCCTGCCATGGGGCATTTGACCTATACTTCATCCTGGACAAGTGAGTGCCAGAAAAAGGGGTGCGAAATGCAACTGGACAGTATGCCAAAGGGCTACAGTGTGCCTATAATGTGCAAATGTCTGAATGATATGGGGAATGTGAGAGACGGCGTGATGGTGAGGGACTCGGATATCGGGTAGAAATTGCGGGAGAATGTAATAAGCCAGATGGGACAACTTTTCAGTGAGATAAAGGAGGCAGGGAAAATGCACGGTGAAATCAGAAATATTGAGTAAACCAGCGATTATTGTACTAAGAAGCGGGTGGCGAACAAAGGATTGTTGATTGCTACAGAATAGGACAAAAAAAAATATTCAAGTGAAAAGCTATTTTGATTTAAAAAGAAATGCCTTGGCAGACACGGCTGACTGAGACACGATCAGGAAAAATACTCGTGTGTGATTTATCCTGTTGTGACCCTGGTAGTATGCAAATAACAACTCACCCTTGCAGTCATAACCCTCTCACTGGTTTAAATCAGGCTCAGTTATACTGTATTCCTTGCGGGGTTACTTTTTTAAATGGGTATTCTAATTCCTTCTCACTGAGTCAACGGGCCCTACTGGATTCGTTTCTCCCTGTCAGTGACGGGATGAATAAAACTTTCTTTGTTAGATTCCTGGGTTGGTTACATGATGCTGCGTCAGCAGCTGTGCGGTGGATGTGTGTACTTTACATGCGACTCCAAAACCCCGAACTTACAACAAACAGGAAAGCAGCAACTCAACACCACCCACACACACACACACACACACAACACACAACACACAACACACACAACACACACAACTTTGTATTCATAAAAGGTTAGACTGCTCTAATGCCGATTACTGAAATATTGCAGAGCCTCTGTGCCTAGTTTTTGTAGGAGATTGTTATGTTTGTCCCGGAATGTGGCTAATTTGGGAAGGTGATGCAAGGAAATTCTCTTCTGCTGTGCCTTTCCGTGTTCCCTTTCTTTAACTCATTATGTTTGCTTAGATCCTCATTACAATGTCGATTTTCTGCATCCTATGGAATAGCAGAGTAGCCCCCCCCAAAATCTGAATACGTTTTTGAGGGTCCCTTACAAAGGTTGAACATGACATAAAAACAAACAAAAAAAAATTTAGCCAATCAAATTTGCACATCTGTCCTGCTGTAAAAAACAGAAACCTCGTGATCCTTGGTGCTTTCTTATATCCATGATGGTCTTGTGCCTGCCTGCCTGCCTCATCCATGTTTTCATTCCCGCACTGTATGAACGTCTACCACTTCTCCTGGAAGGCTGTTCCGTTCATCTACATCTTGCCAATGACACAACTAACTCCACAAGGCACCTTTACATATGTTAACCCCTTAATGACAAAGCTCGTACATGTACGGGCTCAAAATGCATTGTTTTCAATGGGTTTAAGGACCGCCCTTTGTCCTTAAGGGGTTAAACTTTCCACAGCATAAACAATACATACAGATATTACGAACGTCACAATTGTCTTTTAACTGTTAACAAATCTTTACAAACCTCACATGTCAAAACTTCACAAGTCGTTTATTTGGACAGAGAACTCACACGTTTCTTATTCATGTGTAAGGACTTTCCAGATTAACAGTTCTCTTCATTCTTGTAAACACACTGCAAGTCATTTCATGTGAAGAAACGTACATTTTTTACGTGTTTCTTCCTTTACACATTCAGAGTTTAACTCCCCAGGCAAGTCTTTGGCCGTGTCCAGCATTACCTATACAAGCTCTCCGATCTTAATATCACATTTATAAACATTTTCATTTCTATTTACTCTTCAGTCGCACAGTTTTTAATGCATCTCAGGTTATTTTCATGTTATTTGCATTTACCTTAATCACAAGCGAAGGTTTTTAAAACACGTTAATTGGAGTTTGACAAACCCAAGTGATCTGAGAACTATTAAAAATGTTGCTTTTGGTTTACATAAATATCTCCTGGCTTTCCAAATATATATATATATATATATATATTTGGCTGCTTCAATCTATTACTATTAAATGCCATTTTTGAAAACTGACTGTTCTAATATCTTCTTCATAGATGGTTTACTTGCTTTGCCATGCTAGTAAAAAACAAAAGTATTTCCCATGTAAGTACACTCACAATACCACAAATTGAACACTTTTGTTCCATTTCCAGGGCCAAATCATGAAGCATAACTGCTTATTTCCCTGGACTTTACAAGATGATGGATTTTTTTTCCAAACATTGCTTATGTTGTACAGGGCTTTGGAATTTGATGATAATAATAATAATAATAATAATGTTCAAACATTATTTATGGCCCTTAGACACCTTTCTGCTAGTATTGTATCGACCAGTTTTTCCAAGATCAGTCACCATAATGTAGATGTTTCACTTATTTTACGCCATACTTTGTTGCTAAAATGTACAAACAAAAGCATTTTTATTGGTATTGGTGTGCCTTAAAAGAATTGGTTTAAACTAACAGCAAGCACAGCTATTTATTGTCTACTCGCAGCACTAATAGATTTATTGATTGGTTTACTCCAGCCAGGGCCATAATAATCATGGCCCCCCTCGACCACCTGTTAACCCATTTAAAGCCACTAGGTGCAGGTTATACCCACAGCTAGCAGAGTGTGTATGACTGATCCAGCGGGCAGGATATTACATCACAGCCATTTCATGCATGCATAATCAGTCTGCACACAGTACAGGAACATAACTAGAAATCACAGGGCCCTGGTGCGAAAATTGCCCTGGGGCCCCTCCACATTCAACAGCTGGTCTGTGCCACCACTGTCCCAAACAACTTGTCTGTGCCTTATTTTCCCCTTGTCTCCCTTTTTAACATACACTCTGGCACACATATGTAAACAATTACACAAATGACACACACATACTCAAACTCACTAACACACACACATACACATTCATTCTAACACATACTTCATCTCACCCCGCTTACACATTCATGCTCACACACACACAATTACGCATCCATTGTCGGGATTCTATCCTGACTGAAGGATAGTTAAAGTTTAACCCTTCGTTCACTATGTATTTATTTATGTTCAGCTGTGTTTGGTTATGCCCTATCTTTCTCCCCCACCTGAAGCCTATGGCATTACCACACCTGACCTAATGACCAGGCCTATATCTGGACACTCCCCTGTTTGTTAGGTGCCTTTGCATTGAAGTTGGTGGACCGCTTTGCTCTGGCCCTGGGTACCTGATTGCTGACTTGTTCCTGCCTTGTGCCCTGTCCACTGGGCTTCCTGCCATATGTCCGTTTTTTTGCTAAGAAACTGTTTAACCTGTATTTGCTTGTCCTGCCATAATATACAATACATAGCATTACCTGGAATTCTGCCTGTGGTGTATTCCTTTGTGCCTGTCTGTCTTATCCTTCGGTTAACATGCATCGCCGTGTGCAGACAGAACCCCAAGTATCCCCTGCAATGAGGCTCCTACCCAACCTGATTACCCCGGCCCTGACAGAATGCAAAGGCCTTTACAAGGAGTCCTCGCGGTTGCTTTCAGTTATCAAACTAATAGGAGAATGTGTACTTGAACTTTGCAAAGCATTAATGCAAATGTGGGACTCCAACTCCAATCACTCTCATGAAGACAAATCTCCTAAACCTGTTACATCAACTAAGAAATCCAACAAGCCTGTTACCAGTACTAAAAAGGAATCTCCTAGTAAATCCAGGAAACGTGAACCCCTTACCACAACTGAATTGCAACAAAGATGTAATGAAGAGTCTTACTTTTACTGTGGTAAAAAGGGTACTGGATCACCCAATGTGCTCTGAAACCTCCTAAACCCTCTGTACCGTCTGAACCGATGGAACAATCTATGTCACAAGCACAGAGCTCTCCTAAAAGGGGAAGTAGCTTTATTCTACAGGATAGTGAACCCATGGAGTATCTACCAACCCCTGTGATTCCTAATGCTTCTCAAACTCTGGTGGATGTCCAGCTGGAGCCTGATGAATCTTCTGTGATGGACTACAACTCCTATGATTCTTCAGTCTGTAATAATGTAAACTACTCCCATATGGATGAACGTCCTGAAGCTTTCTGTTCAAACATGTTCAACCCCTATCACTCCTATCTCAGCAAAGCCTGATACACCAGAGACTACCATAGCCCCTAATATCTCCTCTGGACTGGTAACAAAGATTAATGACCCTATTCTATCTCTGGGTAAGAAGGGGCCTTCCATCAATGCTTCCCATACTGAACTGCCCTCAGTGGTGCCTTGGGTACAGGGTAGCTACGTGACCCCTGGTACATGGAAAGAGAAAGCACCGAATCATACCATCTCGTCTATTTTTCCAGCATCCAGTTCTAATTTGACCCACAATTGCACTGCAGATGACCTTTCCTTTGATTGTGTCATTACCTCCAATGGCAACATTATAAGAAAGGAAGACCTGGAAATCTACGAACAAGCCTTACAAAAAAGAGCGAAGAAGAAGAAAAAGGCACGTTCATTTTGTGTTTCTGCTCGGTTCTCAGTCGGTTTGTTTATTACTTGCATACAAATTTAATTGTCAGGCTTCTCACGTCCAGTGGCCGCTCCTTAAATGGGGGGCTGCGTCGGGATTCTGTCCTGACTGCAGGATAGTTATTTATGTTCATCTGTGTTTGGTTATGCTCTGTCTCCTCCACCTGAAGCCTATGCCATTACCACACCTGACCTAATGACCAGGCCTATATCTGGACACTCCCCTGTTTGTTAGGTGCCTTTGCATTGAAGTTGGTGGACCGTTTTGCTCTGGCCCTGTGTACCTGATTCCTGACTTGCTATTTGGCTTCCTGAATTACCTGATCCTGCCTTGTGCCCTGTCCAGTGGGCTTCCTGCCAAACATCCGTTTTCTTGCCAAGAGACTGTTTAACCTGAATTTGCTTGTCCTGCCATAATATACAATACATAGCATTACCTGGAATTCTGCCTGTGTTGTATTCCTTTGTGCCTGTCTGTCTTATCCTTCGGTTAACATGAATCGCCGTGTGCAGACAGAACCCCAAGTATCCCCTGCAATGAGGCTCCTACCCAACATGATTACCCGGGCCCTGACATCCATGCTCACACACACACCATTACACAATTAAACATCCATGCTCATATACACACACATTGCACATCCATGCTCACCCACACACAATTAAGCATCCATGATCACACTCACACACAATTACACATCCATGCTCACACACAATTACACATCTAAGGTGAGACACACACACACACAATTATGCATCCATGATCACACGCACATACAATTACACATCCATGCTCACACACACATAAAATTACACATCTATGCTCACACACACACACACACACACAATTACACATCTAAGGTCACCCACACACACATTTAAGCATCCATGCTCTCACACACACACACACACACACACAATTACACATTCATGCTCTCACACACCAATACACATCCATGCTTACATGCACACACACACACACAATTACACGTCCATACACACACACACACACACACACACAATACCAGGACCGGTAAATTCATACCTGAATTATAACGCGTGTGAGAAAAAAAGTACTACCATAAAGTTTGACTGGTGGTAAAATTAGTATATGGAAAAGGTTAAAATACCAGCATTTGAAATACCTCGGGGTGTCTAGTTTTCAAAAATATATGGTGTGATGGGATAAATTGTATTGGCCGGCTTCAAAGATACCTGAAATTGCACATGGGCGGAATGACCAGCTCTGGGGAAAAAATGGTTTTGAAATAGCAAAACGCTACTGGTACTTATTGCCCCATAAAGTACAGAGAAAAGCATTAAAATATTGGGTATTTCTAAACTCAGGACAAATAGTAGAATATATTTAGCAGGTTTTTACATTAGCTTTTGCAGATGAGTAAAAGATTTTTTATAAAAAAGTGAGAAAAAGTAATTTTTTTACAAAAATTTTTTTTGGATAGTAAATTAGATGATATGATAAAAATAATGGTATCTAAAAAAAAAAAGCCCTGTTTGTCCTGAAAAAAACAATATATAATGTGTGTGGGTGCAACACTGAAAAATTTTAGAAGAGCCATTGTCCCAAAATGTACTACGAGTAAGAAACAGTCTTGTCATTAAGGGGTTAAATAGTAATTCCGAAATCATAGCACTTTTTGATTTCATTATGTTAAACGCTGTGGTCATGATACACGATACAATGGGGCTTTGCAATTAAGTCTGTGTCAGGTAAACATTTGGTTTATCCAGACCTGGATCGGTGGGTGATGGCATCTAACACTTTTATACCTTTACAGGTCTGGTAGTGTTAAAAACCATTGGATTGAAATCTACACATTTGTGGAAAGTCTTGCAGAAAAATTCATAAGGTATGTATTGCTTGCAAATTGTTTTTTGTGGTTACAAATAAAAAAGAAATTATTTCAAAATAAATACCATTGTGAAACTCAAATTTTATAGTGGGTGTTGATTCAGTTTTATGAGCATACCTGGGAATTCTCTGGGTTTGACGAGGAGATTGCCGGGTGAGCACTGCTTCTCCGGTTCTCCGGGTCAAGACCCGAATCCTCAACTGTATCTTTAACAATGCTGCAGTGTAATATTGTATAATGTTTGATACACGGAGAATGTAAGTGGCAAGAAGACTGCAACTTGTTAGAGTAAAATGTAGAATCACATATAGAAAAATCAATTCCCTGCACTGTAAAAATAAAATGGTTCCTAAAAATATTTGTCAGGCACCAAAAGTCTACAGTATTTTCATTCCTAGCAGAAATTAAGTCTGTGTCTAGTTCTCTTGTACTTGTCTTTCTTTATATCTTCCTTGAAAGATTTGAACATAGATAGTTGCACTGAATTATCAAGATGAAAGTCATCAGATTCAACCAAGAATAGTTACTTCAGAACAGAAACACCCAAAACAAACACAATTTCAAATTTATCGCAAAAAAATTACGGTACTTACCAGTTTGCATCCAGATATGCCAGCTTTCGTTTAAACAGTATCCATTCATTTGAAGGTATGAATCAAATCTGTCAAAATTTTTACAACTTAACTGCTTTTACTATATCTGAAGAGAGACAGGGCCTCTTCTATGTACATCTTCACAGGTTGCAAAGAATAACGCGTAGCACAGTTGACCTGTTTAGTCAAGCAAATTATAGTTGCTTTGTTTTGGGTTTTTTTTGACTGTCAGGGCAATAGTCAAGGGGGGAAAAGCCTTTGGAGTCACAAGAAGAATCCCCCCCCCCACGTAGAATAAAAGGTTACAATCTAAAACTAGAGGATCAGAGGTTAGATATAAGGTAAGGAGGTTTTAAATTAGTAAGGGCATTGTGAATAAGTTGAACAACCTCCCAGGAGAAGTGGTAGAGATTTGTAGAGTGAGGGAGTTGAAAAATGCATGGGACATACGTATGTCTATCTTGAAGAAAAGGCCAAGAACCACTTTAAGGTTTGAGTCTTTACAGCAGAAGTAAAGGGCAGGCTAGGTGGTCTGAATGGTTCATATCTGCCACCAAGTTCAAAGTTTTTGTAAGCTGACAGTGTTTTTCTTCTGGATCAACAAATGTTTGTACTTTTAACGTTTAACTTGATGGACTTTGTAGCTATTTATACAGTAACGTACATAAAGGGGCGCAAGGGGGCAGTCCGCCCACGGTGTCGTTCATCAGGGGGTGTCCGCACGCTGTGTGAGGTAAGAGCTTCCTTGCACAGTGTGCGAGCTCCACACTGGTAAGCTGCGGGCCCACGTTAGGCGGCTGACGGGCCGGATAGACGTCTGCGCAGCCCCAGTGATGCCTGGTCCTACCTGCCTGTTGAGAAGAAAGATAATGTAATATTTGTGGAACATATCCTTTAATTTAAGGTCATCATTGAGCATAACAGCGCATGTATTTCTAGTGCTGATACAAATGATCCATTGTTCTTTGTATCGAAAAACGCTCTATGCAGAGTCAGAAATCATATCACTGAATCTATCTGAATCAATCTGCCTCCTTTCACTGCTATAGTGTAAAATGTTTTATACATGTAATTATCTGTATTATCAATCATTTTTGTATTTTGTTCTCTGTTCTCTTCTGGGCTGCTCTATCTCTTTTTGGGCTTTGTACAGTCCCATGCTGAGGATGTCTTTCATTGTCTTCTCATCTCGTGCAACAACCATCATGAAGTTGACTGAAGACAGGTAACAGCAACATCACACATTATCACAATGCATGCATTGTCATTCTATCCATTCATCAAAAAGTAATGCAGAGTAGTTATTAATGTTTGTATGGAGGCAATTAAAACCAAAGGCAGTCTGTTTTCTGCATTTAAACAAATAATAAATATAATTAAAATGTGACACAAATGATGTGAACAAATACAACACCTCCTATAAGTGTAAATATGTAAAAGCAATATGAATACAGTATTTGCTCGATTATAAGACAAGGTTTTTTTTCAGAGAAAATGCTCTGAAAAATACCCCTCTTCTTATAATCGGGGTCGTCTTCTAATCAGACCTCAAATGAGGTCTGACTATGAGACTAAGATCCAGGGGACCTGGATCCTCCTGTCTCCCGTCTGGTAACCTCAGCTGCTGCCGGCACTTACACTGGGCGTCTATCACCGAGTACGGTGAAAGTGCCGGTAGCAGCGGGGGTTGTCTACACGCATCACGTAGACCTTCCCCGGCTGCCAGAGAGTAGAATTCCCCACACCGCTGCGGGGAACTCTCCTCAGGTAGAAGCATTTGTTCTAAAAAAAAAAAAAACAAAAAAACACATGTTTGCTCTAATATAGGCCGCACTTCCCCCCCACTTTGAGTCTTTAAAGTGGGGGTGTGGCTTATAATCGGGGTTTAGCACAGGGATGCACAATTAGAACCGCCCGACGCCCAGGATATGCAGTTTTTCTTTTTCATTTAACCCGGCTGTGAGGAAGCAACAGTGTTAAGATGCAGATCCCTCGCAATGCCCTGGCGTCCCCATCGCCCACATAGATCCCGACCAGCACTCAAATTACACGCATAGGACTTGCCATCTTTGTCCCCAAACAGCCCAGCATAAGTGAACTTTGTCCCCAAACAGCCCAGCCTGTGCCATCTTTGTCCCATAAACACCCTGCCTGTGCCATCTTGGTGCCCAAGGCTCAAAAACCCTGCTTGTTCCATCTTTGCCTTTCCACAAATCAATTATACATCTATGATACACAAAAACGTTTTTATCACTCACTAATTCACACTTTCATTCACGTAATTCATTTACACAATAATTTATTCTCTCACTCATTCACACATTTTCATAAATGCATTTTTTACAAATTCATTAATTCATACTCTCACTCATTTAGACAATTCATCCACACAGTCATTCATACCCCCACACATTCACACAATATTTCATTTTCTCACTCATTCTCACTCGTTTTAATATTAATTTAGGAAAAAAAGAAAAAGCCTGAATATAAGACTACCCTATGAGATTTTTTTTTTTTTTTTTACTAGTAAATACTAATTCAAATGTTTCGCAAAGGGGTGAAATACTTATTTCACTGAGTAAAACGGAATTCAACTTATAACTTATTTGAAATGCTTTATTCTGGATTTTTTGTTACAAAAAAAAATTTAAATTATAGACTGATCATGTCTTTGGTAGTGGGCAAACAAACAAATTCAGCAGGGGTAAAAAAGAGCTACATGGTGGGCCAAAGGGCGTCCGTAAAGACACTTCCAATTGTCGCAGGGCATCGACGCGGTTCCTAGCCGCCACATAGTTCCATGAATTTGCAGCTAGGTCCTGGTCAGCCACATTGAGCGTTTCCTGGTTTGTAGATCCCCATAGCTGGCTAGTCCATGGGAGTCTGGTTCCGGCAGACCAGACAGGGTTTCTCGGTGGGCATTGGGGTCCACAGGGTTACTTAGACATAAGAAGGGACTGGGCAGGCGGGTAAGGAGTCTCCCCAGGAATCCACCAGTCCCCCCCCCTCCCCAACTCAAACATGCCCCCATGGGTCCTCGGCCTTAAAGGGTTAACCTTGACAGGGACCTGTACTTTTAATATTTTTATTAATAGTATTACATAAGGTCTTAATGGTATGATATGTCTTTTTGCGGGGGGGGGCAAAAAGCATACCAGGGGCAGAGTGGCATATCTAGGGGAGCAGAGTGTCATATCTGGGTGGGCACAAAGCATACCAGGGGAGCAGAGTGGCATATCTGGTGCGGCAGGGTGGCACAATTTTATGTGCTTTTTATGGATGGACAGGGAAACCAGGGAAGTTGCAAATATATTTCATTATATTTTAAATTTAATAATGATAGACGTAAAATGCACAATAAATGTAATGCACTTGAATCAAACCCAAGACACCCTGCCCGCGGTCTGTGGAAAAATTGTCTTCCACAAAACCGGTCCCTGGTGCCAAAAAGGTTGGGGACGGCTGCTGTAGATATTAGTTACATCCACTCCAAACTTTGCTGCTTGATATAGTAGCTTATATGTGAATTTTGTTGTAATCGTTATTTGAGTTACTTAGCTTCTCATAATGCCGTTAGCAATATAACATCTCTTCACAGCATGCTAAGACATTGTTTCACTGTTACATAGATGATGACAAACTTTTGATTGTATTTGTTGGTTTAAACATTTAGTCCATTTGCCGTTTCATCAGAGAGAAAATCCGTCGTGGCCTTCAGATCCTGAGTTCAGAGGTTCCTGGAGGTGATACATTTATGCATGAAGGGTTTAAAAAGGTTTGTATATAGAATGTGTCTTTATGTTATAATTTCTAAGGTAACAATATATGCATGTTCCTTTAAATTTAATATTAAACTTATGTTGCAAAGTTGGATGCATACAATGGTCTAAATTGTATTTCTATACTCTAGCATTAGCGTTTTCCTTCATTGGAACTAAGTGTACTTTTCCAAATCCCTGAAAAGCAGCCTTGGACTATTTTCCATCCCACACTAAACTTTACAGTAGGCATTATGCATTCTCCTAGGTAGTATTGTCCTGATTTGACTCAGATTTGTCCATCAGACTTCCAAGTGAAGAATAATTAAATCAGTCCAGAGAACATGTTTCACTGCTCCAGAGTCCAGCGACAGTGTGCTTTACAACCACTTCACTTGACGCTTGGCATCACGCTTATAGCTTGTGTTCAGCTGCTTCACCCAATGGAAGTATATATTGCTTCCAATATATACTTGGGGTAATGTGTAATTTATCACTAGGTGCTCTTCACTTTAATCATGGATTTATTATTATATATATGGATTTGTACCATTATATCATGTTTTGTTATTTGTCTTAACGTAGCAATTTATTACTAGCTTAACTTGTCCTTAAAATATAGTCGTGTGAAACAGAAAGCACACCCTCTTTGAATTATATAGTTTTACATATCATGATTATTATTATTATGATGATACAACCTCAGATAAACAACACATGACATATTACATTGTGTCATGATTTATTCAACAAAAATAAAGCCAAAATGGAAATGTGCGAAAAACTAAGTACACCCTTACTGCTTCCATAGGAAATAAAATGTTAAGTAGCAGACACGTGCTGCTAAGCTAATGCCCTTGATTAATTGATCACCAGCAAGTGTGACTTCCTCCTTAAAAGCCGAGTTTATAGTAGTTTGCTGGTCTGGAGTATTCAAGTATACAAAAAACAAAAACTGTCTGCACTTCTTACCCTAATAAAGTTGGCAACAAATATATAAACATAATATAAATGAGAGGTTTTGGTTATATGAATTGGCCAAAGCATAATTAAGCTCACCCGCCACGTCAAGGCACACTCTCAATAGGGTGAGAACCTACTCTCACCTCCTACATAGTGGGCACACAAAGCAGTTTATACTGCTACCAAAACCTTATTAATGTGTTGGGGGAGGTGCAATTAAACCTCCTCCCATTTAACCCCTGGACAGCAAGCTGCAACCAGACTGATGAGGACCCAACAACCTCAAATATGTGCAAACAGGGAAAAGAAGAAATGTCGGTGCGCTAAGCTGGAGTATTCAAGTGTCAGGCTCATCATCTCAGCCCTTACTGGATGTTGGAGTCCAGAGCGCAGGAGTGTAAGAACGCACACAGCGATAGAAACACACTTCAAAATGAGACAAGCAGAATGTTTGGTTATAGGTATATTAAACAAAGCAAGGCAGACATCTCACCATAAGCAGCAGAGTAGGAGTCATATCATGCATACAGACTGCTGGGGAATATGAAGGTAGAAAAGTCCAGGTAAGTATCCAAAAGGGTCTGGGACAGGTAGCAAGCAAAAAGGGGAAATCCAGTAGGCAGACCAGGTCAAACAGCTAACAGGCTGGCTAAAGGGTAAATCCAAAAGGTAGTCCGGGTCAAAAAGGTAACAGGTGGGCCGGTAAATCCATAAGATAGATCCAGAGTCTGGCATGAACTGTGGCTCCAAATAACTTAATAAATTCACAACGCTGTTACTAGGAGGCAGGAATATAAAACCTGTTCATTAGGTCAGGGGTGAATGGTCTAGGCTTCAGGTGAGGGAGGCAGGGTAATAAAGCCTGCTGGCCAGGTCAGGTGTGGCAATAGCATAGGCTTCAGGTGAGGAAGGCATAGATACAGCATAACCAAACACAGCTGAACATAAATACCAGAACATGGATTATATACATAGCCAGACATGCATATATGGTACAGGATGCCACAAAGGACAGGCAACAAGGCAAGGAACACAGGGGATGGTGTGCGGAGCTGAGATGCTCAGATGTATAAGGGAAAGAGGGCAAAGGTACATAAAATACAGACACAAATAAACAAGACAGCAAGCTGTGGAGAGGAGTTCAACTCCAGGCAGACCTCTTAAAGGGGCGGCCACACCTGGCAGTTTGCAGGGCTGGGGCTGAATCCTGACATCAAGTGTGTGTCAACACTATGCCAAAGAGGAAAGACATCAGCAATCATCTAAGAAATGCAATTGTTGCTGCGCATCAATCTGGGAAGGGTTATAAGGCCTTTCCCAAACAATTTAAAGTCCATCATTCTACAGAAAAAAATATTCAAAAGTGTAAAACATTCAAGACAGTTGCCAATCTTCATAGTAGTGGACATACCAGTAAATCCACCTCAAGGTCAGACTGTGCAATGCATAGCAAAAAAGCTAAGAGTTACATCTCAAACTCTACAGGCCACAGTTAGCATGTTGAATGTTAAATTCATGACAGTAAAATTAGAAAAAATTGAATAAGTCTGGTTTGTTTCGAAGGGTTGCTAAGAGAAAGCCTCTTCTCTCTAAAAAGAACATGGCTTAGGTTTGCAAAGTTGCATCTGAACAAACACAAGGCTTCTGGAACAATGTCCTTTGGATAGACAAGACCAAAGTGGAGATGTTTAGCCATAAAGCACACTGCCTCGTTTTGCGAAACCAAACACAGCATATCAGCACAAACACCTCATACCAACTGTCAAGCACGGTGGTGGATGGGTGATAATTTGGGCTTGTTTTGCAGCCACAGGACCTGGGAACCTTGCAGTCATTGAGTTGACCGTGAACTCCTCTGTATACCAAAGTATAAGTCAAGTGTGAGGCCATCTGTCCGACAGCTTGGCTGAAATTGGGTCATGCAACAGATAACAATAATCCCAAGCACACCATCAAATCTACAATAGAATACATGAAAAATGAAAGAATCAAGGCTGCAATGGCCCAGTCAAAGTCCAGACCTCAACCCAATTGAAATGCTATGGCGTGACCTTAAGAGAGCTGTGCATAAACAAATGTCCGCAAATCTCTATGAACTGAAGCAACGTTGTAAAGAAGAGTGGGACAACTAGTGCTGCTAAAATTGGTTCTAATTAGTTTTTCACACATGACTTCGTCATTTTAGCTTTATTTTTATTGAATAAATCATGAGACAGTGTAAAATGTTATGTGTTGTTGTTCATATGAGGTTGTATTTACATAGTTTAGACCTGCTAAGAAACAGATGATTGTTTGTCAGGCTCACGGCCCCACAAGCACGCCACGCAGGGAGTCCTTACCTCCTGGAGCTGTCCCCCCTTCCTCAGGGACCCGACAGGGGTCGGCCCCACCACGTCCTAGGCCGCATCCCCGGCCTCGAGTGCCTTGCGGTACAGCTGGCAGGGTGTGTGTCCGGGCATCTGCTGCGGTGTCTTCATTGGCGGGTGCTGGGGAGTTGGTGCCCTAGCATAGCACTAGCCTAGCTAGTGCCATAGCAATCTATAGTGGGGGAGGAGCCAGATGATGCAGAGGGGCGGGTCCGGGATCTGTATATAGCTGCTAAGGATTTCCCATTCCTTAGTGTATAAATCTCGTGTCCGTTTTTCAGTATTACATGCTCTCCTGGTTTTTGAACTCGGCTTGTCTACTGGATTCTCCTACTCTCTCCTGACATGACCTTAACTTGATTTCTCTTATTATTATTATTATTATTATTATACCTTATTTAAAAAAGCGGTGACAGATTCCGCAGTGCTGTACAAATACAGCAATTGACATACAGATACAAGAGGAATGAAGGGGCCTGTTCCCGCAGTAACTTACAATCTAGGTATTGCTCCTCTGCTGCCTGACCCGACCTTCTGGATTGCCTTAGACTACACTTTTGCCTGAACACTTTTTGCCCAAGCACCCTGCCGGTCTCCAGCACATCCCAGCTAAGAACCTACATTGTTATGTCCTGATATGTAAAACCATACACAGAGTGTACTGTGTTTGGTTGTATAGATGTAGGTTTCCCTTGGTAAGATGCAAGGTGTTTATTAGGGGTGCAACTAACGATTGTTTTTATAATCGATTAGTTGGCCAATTATTTTTAGGTTAATCGATTAATTGGATAAAAAAATAAATTTTTCGTTTATTTAAAATAAATGGATGTTAAAAACAAACCTTTTTATTGTTTTTATTTTCCAACCTGCCCCCACCAGTTATGCACATCCCTGCCCAGAGATATGCCACTCTGCCCCCCCAAATATGCTGTATATCCCCTATAAGCTTTACACCCCCCTGATATGCCTTATATCCCCAGATATGTCCCTGTGCCCCCAGATATGCCTTATACCCCCTATATGCCACAGTGTCCTCTGCTATTCCTTATACCCCCTATATGCCACTGCCCCCCCCAGATATACCTTATACCCCAGACAGAGTTCAGAGGCATTAAGAGGAAGCAAGCGCAGCCTAGCAAATGGTAAAACCATGCAGGTAGGCCAAAGCCCTGACACGGGTAAGCAGCTAATAGGAGAGGTGGAAACCTTGACACATAAGCACTGGGTTTGGAGATGGGTCAACAAGGCCGACTATGGGCCCAGGCCTTGTAAAGACTTCCCCAATTAATGTACGGTAATTATTTATGTCTCATGTCATTCTGTCCTTCCCTGGATATTGTGTTGCAGGATTTCTGACATGGTAATTAGATCCTGTGATATTTGTCTTGCCCCTTTTCTTACTTGTATATATACAGTTCTGTATTTGGTTTAAATAAAGGATTTCAATAGAGTTCCGTCTTGTTATTGGAGTAAGCCTCGGTGCTGCCCTTGTCAGGGCGGTAAAGCACTGTATTGCTATGCTTCTGTATACTACAGTGCCGCAGAGGTTCCCGAAGAGCTATGTTTCCTGCTGTCTTCGATGCTAGTCCTGCCTAACGGTTGAAGTTTCGTGTTCCCGGTGGCCATCGGGAGAAGGAAGGATCGTCTGGCGGGTGTACCCAGCCGGGGTATAGGTTGTTCCCGTCACATCCCCACTGTGAAAAACGGTGGTGGCTCACTGATTATTTTGGGGATGCGTGAGCTCTAAAAGCACAGGGAACATTGTTGGCAAGATGAATCCAGCATGTTATCAGAAAATACTGGAGGACAATTTGCATTCATCTGCAAGAAAGCTGCGCATGGGACGCTCTTGGACTTTCCAGCAGGACAACCCTAAGCACAAGGCCAAGTAGAAAAAGGTAAAGGCTCTGGAGTGGCCATCACGGCCTCCTAACCTTAATATCACGAGCCGCTCTGGGGAGATCTCACACGTGTGGTTTATGCAAGATGACCTGGAGTCATTTTTCCATGATGAATGGGCAGCAATACCACCTGCAAGAATTTGGGGCCTCATTACAAAAGACTGCATCCTGTTATTGATGCTAAAGGGGACATTACACAGTATTAAATACCAAGCGTATGCAGATATTTGAACAGGGTTCATTTTTTTTTCTTTTTTGCCATGTTTTGTTTTATGATTGTGCCATTCTGTTATACAGTTGAATATGAATCCCATAAGAAATAAAAGAAATGTGTTTTCCTGTTTACTACTATTCCATTTATACCAAACATTGATTAGACTCTTGTATGTTCAGTAAATAAACCTTAGTAGACTTGTAATTTTATACTTTCATTTGAAGCTTTAACTACATAAAAAAAACAAACTGAAATGTTTTTGTATCTATGTAAACCGCCTATCAGTGTAGAAAAGGTGTGATCCCCACCGACTCGTATATAAAAGTGCAAAATATAATAATAGTACTTCCCACAGTCTGCTGCTTCCCGAATTTCACTCTTCCTCAGAGTGCAATAGTGTAAATGTGTCCAAAATGGGAGCGCAATAACATAAAGGAAAAAAGGAAAAATCAAAATAGCGTGATATCGTCAGATGTGTGACTATACGTGTAAAATGTGTAAGTTACACTCACACTTTGAATAGAAATATCAGGCCCATCTGGTGATTCTTTAAAAAGGTTCTTTTATTCTTCACAGAAATCTAAAATGGTGAAACAGGCCGCAAAGAAATGCACTTACAATTTGGGTTAAGCGCAAAGGCACAGACTTTTTCTCCTGAGGAAGCCAATTGGCGAAACGCGTAGAGAATAAGTTTATTCAACCGTTTTAATCTTTTTGTACCGGACCAGCAGTGGACTCTGTGAGGACCAAAAGACATTTTGGAACTGTTCTACAGGGTTATTGCCTTTGCGCTTAACCCAAATTGTAAGTGCATTTCTTTATTGTGTCTCCTATTGCAGAGGTACTTTCACCATTGCGGTCTGTTTCACCATTTTAGATTTCTGTGAAGAATAAAAGAACCTTTTTAAAGAATCACCAGATGGGCCTGATATTTCTATTCAAAGTGTGAGTGTAACATTTTACACGTATAGTCACACATCTGACAATATCACACTATTTTGATTTTTCCTTTTTTCCTTTATGTTATTGCGCTCCCATTTTGGACACATAACCGCCTATCAGTGCCTGATATCGACAACATGGCTATTTATCATGCTTCTCTGCTAGTGGTATTGCCTTAAAGTGTTTGTTTTTTTTTTTAACCAAGTATGTATTTTACCTCTTTAATGCAGGCAACTGAGCAGATCTCTCAAGAGAATAGTGGAGGTATGTCATTGTTTCTGTTTCCATCTTTTTTTCCTTCTTTTGTTTACATTTGTTTAATTACTGTTACTGGTAGCATTACTTTGATAAGCTTAAACGATATATTATATGTAGAGAAAGGCATTTGCATATTCCATACGGATCAAAACAGCAAACCATCTTTATGTAGCTTACGTATGCTGTGTTTTTATTTGTCTTAATTGTCCCCTTTTCAGGTGCTCGTGCAGCCAGTGTTATCATTGCACTGACTGATGGAGAACTTCAGCAAACTCAGTTTTACTATGCAGAACAGGAGGTCTGTCCGCTCACTGTATTATAATTATAAACTGTCTTGGAATACGATAAATATATTTTTACCAATGTTATCATACATTGAGAATAAAAATGTTTCACTTATGCCTAATGTGAGTACGTATTTAGAACAAAGAAAACACGTATTTCTTATATGCATGTTAAGTGAGAGGGTAGGCGGTAAGCTTATCTGACTAAG
Source organism: Spea bombifrons (assembly GCF_027358695.1). Lineage (NCBI taxonomy): Eukaryota > Metazoa > Chordata > Amphibia > Anura > Pelobatidae > Spea > Spea bombifrons. The sequence goes on from NC_071097.1 coordinate 7,717,650, forward strand.
GGGGTTTTTATTGAACAGGTAAAGTTATTATATGCATTAAAATTCATACAATGACTGCCATGTCCCTTCATGACAGAGATAATAGAGCATTATAGGCACTGCTATAATTTATTTTATGTAATTAAAAATAAATTTGCAAAGAGAGTGATCTTTTATGCATTTCTCTAGCCCTAACTTGAACCCAGGAATGAAACTGTATAGATTTAAAAAAAATTATATATATATATATATATATATATATATATTTGCATCCTTAAATTTATCTTTTCACCATAGGCTGAGAGAGCGCGACATTTTGGTGCCGTTGTTTACTGTGTAGGAGTGAAGGATTTTAATGAGACACAGGTAAATGTACAATGCATGTGTTTTAAATGACAGTAAATTATAGTATAATTTGTATATCATTAAAGACGCTGTTAGTTTAGCATACTTGAGAGTCTAGGAATTAATACTATACACATAAATAAAAGGAAGACAAGGTGACTAGAAAATTGGGCTCTGTAGAACTCCAGTGGGACAAAATGGAAACAGGAAAACTTTCAAACAAAATAAGCATGACCATATCAATGTTGCGAGATCAGAGGAAATACAAAAAAATCCAGAAAAGTTTTGTTGCATTTCTACATAACTATATATGCACATACACATTACAGTTAAAATATCATGATATTGAAACACTATGTTATAGAAAAGCACTTTTAAACTGACAACCATGTTAAATTGTATTTGATTTCTACAGCTCTCCACAATTGCTGACAGCATTGACCATGTGTTCCCAGTGATGGGTGGATTTCAGGCCTTGCAGGGTGTCATTGACTCGGTGAGTCTTTCAAAAGACAATATGGAGATGAGATGGTACTTTTTTTTTTTTTTTAACGGGAGTGTGTCTGCAACTTTATTTGTGGTTATGCATTGGCAATCGTAATTTAGTTGGAAGTTTATAGGAGCAATAAAATGATTTTTTACAAATGTGTATGTGCAACCCTTCTTGTGCAAGACCAATTGAAATTATGCCTTACAACATACTTCTCTCAGCCAGCAGTAAGTGTACCTGGGGCTTCTGAGAGGTAATGATTCAATATCCATTTAATTTGAAAATGAATGGAAGTGTATGTTAAACAATAGATATTAGAAATATGGTTAACATAGAGTTTGATTTTTAAAGGACATTTGTAGTGTGGGGGGGGGAATGTTTCTTTAAATCCTTTTTGTATCCTTTGGGACCAAGGCTGTTTTAACACTTTTGCGGTGCTCGTGTTTAGATGTAAATTTTCTCCTCAACCATTTAGTGTACCCACACAAGTTATATATTGTTTTTTTCCTAGGAAGGGCTTTCTTCAGATACCATTTTTTTTATCATATAATCTAATTTCCTATAAAAAAAAAAATATATAATGAAAAATTATTGATTTTATGCGAAAAATATTTTACTCATCCAAAAAAGGTAATGAAAAAAACCTGCTTAATAGATTCTACTATTTGTCCTGAGTTTAGAAATACCCACTGGTTTTTTTGCTTTTTTTCTTTAACTTATTGGCATACCTGGGAACTTCTGGGCTCCGCCTACCCGGGAGAGTTCCCGCTGACTTCGGGGGAGCTCTTGCTGATGGCAGCAGGAAACACCCCCATTTAAAGGAAAAAATGGGCGAGGGGTGGGGCGTGTCAAGACCCCGCTCCCGCGACCTGGAGGATTCGGGTCTTGACAGTTCCCAGGTATGCTTATTGGGCAATAAGTACAAGTAGCGTTTTGCTTTTTCAAAACCATTTTTTCCAAATCTGGTCATTCTGTCCTATGTGCTATTTCGGGTATCTTTAAAGCCGGCCAATGCAATTTACCCCATCAAACCATATATTTATTTTAAACTAGACACCCAAAGGTATTTCAAATGCTAGTATTTTAACCATTTCCATGCATGATATTCTACAACCAGCCTTTGCCAAAGTTTGTGGTAGTCATTTTTTTGTATTTTTTTTTCACATAAATTGTACTTCAGGTATAAAATAGCACCAGGTATCACTAACAAACAACACCCCAATATGTGTTTACCAACATCTCCCGAGTACAGTGATACTGTGTCTGGTGTTTGGGGGTTAAAAGGCCACATTTGGGAAGTGTGCTTCCCCCCTCCCCCCCATTTTAGTCAGTTTTGTGCCTATGCCCTATCTTTGAACCCGGCCACTCGAATTTATCCCATTAAACCATTCACTTTTTAAATAATGAGACACCCCTTGGGTATTTGAAATGCCCCAGATCTCCCGCTCTCCTTTGTTCCTTTGACTCACGTTTTCCCCTCAAACCTGGACCTGCCCGGAGGGGAGGGGGTACTATTACGGTCTGGCTGCTTTCCTGCTCATGCCGGGGCTACACTGCGAAAGCTAATTACAGCCTGTCTGGTTTTCCATGGCTTGTTCTTGACTTCGCTGATCTCCGTATTCCTGAGCCCGGCTTGTCTGTTGGTATACGCTCTTGGATCACGATTTGGCTTTGTTTGCCAATAAAGGTGTTTTGCATTTTACGTTTTGTGTCCATCCGGTTCCTGGTCCCGAACAGTTAGCTTTGTTCGAGCAGGCAGGTTAATGTATTTAATGTTATGCACTGGGAAAATCTGTGGTTGCCTGACTAGCACATCCTATCTTCAGGTGAAGTTTACACACTAACAGAGAAGTGTTTTTTCTTTCAGATCCTGAAGAAATCCTGCATTGAAATCCTAGCTGCCGAGCCTTCCAGTGTATGTGCAGGAGGTGAGTAAATGGTTTCCACACATGAGTGCCATGGCATAACAAGTGTTAGTTATAATGCACAGGGTATTTAATGATAATAAAGCAAATGTAATACAGTGGCCTAAAACACATTTTGCCTACTTCCGCCCTTATTTTCTGCACCTTAAAGAATTTTAAACATGCACCAATTCAAGTCACTTGGTGGCACCTGGAACAAACAGAAAAATAGTTCTAGTCTTTATGGACTTTTTCACATAAATACATTACAATATATATTAGTATTCCGTTCCTTTTCAATTTCTCTCTTCTTTCTTATTTCACTTCACTTTTCTTTCTGCTCCCCATTATTATTATTTTTTCCTTTTCTTCTTTCAAAAGTTATGTAAGAAAAAAGAGGTTATGTACCTTAAGAAAGTTCTGGTTCCGCTTGCACTTTACCACGTTTTGGCTGACTTGCGCTGCGCTATTGACATGGGTTTAGAGTACAAATGTGAGAGTAATGAGGCTGCCTCTCCCTATTAAAGTGAACCGCTAAGTTATCTGCGCTGACCTTTGGTGTGCAGCAGCGAGGCAGGTGAGCTGAAGGCACCATGGAAGAACTTATGAAAATGCACCCTCTCGACCACCCATAATGTGTTATTTATGTATGTTATAGTTGTTAATATATTGTTGTGGTTCTTATTGGGATAAAGTTACCCTATAAGACAGGGGGTGAACTGTTTTTCAAAATATATGATTTGATGGGGTAAATTGCATTGGCCGGGTTTAAAGATACCCAAAATAGCACATGGGGCAGAATGACCAGATTTGGAAAAAAAATGGTTTTAAAACAGCAAAACGCTACTTGTACTTATTGCCCAATACCTTGCAGAAAAAAACAAAAAAAACATAAAAACTGTGGGTATTTCTAAACTCAGGACAAATAGTAGAATCGATTTAGCAAGTTTTTTCATTCTTTTTTTGGAGTAAAAGATTTTTAGCATAAAAGTGAGTAAATGTGTTTTTTTTTTTAATTTTCATCATATTTTTTGTTAATATAGCAAATTAGATGATATGGTCAGACAAATGTGAAGAAAGCCTTTCTTGTCCTGAAAAAAAAAACTGTATATAACTTGTGTGGGTACACTAAATTACAGCTAAACACGAGCACCGCAAAAGTGTTAAAACAGCCTTGGTCCCAAAGGGTAAAAAAAAAAAATAAAACCAGCCTGGTCCTTAAGAGGTTAAGCAGCCAGTTCCACTTCCTTTTTGACCTTGTGTCTGTTCCGGCTTCCAAATGCATTATTTTGTATCCTATATTTCTGTGTATGACTTCTCTCCTGGCTCCTGATCCCTGGCTATTGCATACGGACTTCGCTGATCTTGCGTATTCCTGAACCCAGCTCCTCTGACTACCCGTCCTGGCAACCGATTACATTTTGGACTATGATTCTGTACTTTGCATTTGCCTTATTAAAGTTGTGATTATATTTTACCTTTTATATCTGTCCGGTTACTGATCCCTTGCAGGTATAAATAAGATTACAATAATAAACCACAGGACAGTTTCTTTTCATTATTCTAATAGGCATAATGACTAATGAGAAAAATGGTACATAATCCATTTATATGACTCACACAGCAATAATGGAGAGAGAGGTATATGCCTCCAATATGAAGTCATCCACAACAGACTATCCTCTGATTATGATGTTGTTTGTTAACAACAGTTTGCATGAACAAACAGTAGAAAGGAAGATGTACATTACTCACAGTACTCTTGTTCCTGCTCCCTCTCTTGGTCCGAGTGCTGCTAAGGCTGGGAGCTTTAGGTATAGCAGCAATATTCTGTTGCCCTCAATCTTTGGTAGTATTTGGTAGTCAATTAACTCTCACCATTTTCCCTATTTCAGAGTCATTTCAAGTTGTGGTTCGTGGAAATGGATTTTATCATGCACGGAATATCGACCAGGTGCTTTGCAGTTTTAAGGTCAATGATAGCATTACAATAAGTAAGTTTCAACCTGATAATGTGCATTATTACATTGTTTGCTATCCTACTATAGTTAAATATACACTTCCTATACCTTGTCTGCAGATGTTTCATGATGCCTTCTTGTGTGAGGATTTATGGGGCATACCACTAAATTTTATCAGGGGAGAGTGGTCATCTTCTAGCCTGGGCAACATTTAAATCTATGTGTCCCCCAACATTCACTGTAACTATCACAGGCACACACGTAATGCTAACAAACTCACTCACTGTGACACATGCTCAATTTGAAAGTAATTATAGTATTTGATGTTAAAAGTGAATTTGTCACTTAATAAAACTACAAAGTTTTAAACAAAGTAAAACAAGTAACGTAAAAAGGTTTAGTTTTCTCCATTTAAATAACTTAATATTTAAGTTTGTTATATATCACACATTTGTGCACCACAGATCTACTTGTTCTACTTGGCCCATCTAGCTCTTTTGGAGTATGCAACAACAGGTCTCCTAAAACACTGGCTGCTTCACTGACAGTGAAATAACAGGTAGGGAGATACGAGTAGGAAAAGGCAGAGGCAATGACTCTCACTCTTCATGTATTTCAGTAAGGCTTTTGACACTGTCCTACATAGAAGACTTATCAATAAACTGCAGTCTCTGAGTTTAGATCCCAATATTGCTAAATGGATTAGGCAGTGGCTGTGTGACTGAAAACAAAGGGTTGTAGTCAATGGCATATATTCGGAGCAAGGTCTTGTTACCAGTGAGGTACCTCAGGGATCTTTACTTGGACCCATTCTCTTTAACCCTTTAGTGTCCAATGACAGGCCAGACATGTCACACAAACGATCATTAACCAACAATCACTTTCTTCGCTTAAACGGTGTTACTCTAATGACTCGATGTCAAGGCATTCAGCAACACCGAGATTGGCATCAAGGGCTATGTCTGGCCTCTCCCCGGGCAACGCCCATTTTAAAAGAATTCAGTTTGTGTTGTTAAAATGCCTTGATAGCGAGGCATTCAGCAACACCGAACACCCGGCCCAGGACGTGCTGTGAGAGCGGTCACAACCGCAACTGCGAGTGATTTTGCCACTCGCAAGATGGCGGCGCGCCCTTTAAAAAATAACCAAGTTGCGAAAGTTTCCAAGAGGGTACTGCATTCAACCATGCAAGTCAATGGATCCCAGCTTTCTAATCAGGATGTGATTAGTAAAATATTAAAAAAAAATATGGAAAAAATGAAAATAGCTAAAAAAATAATTATGCTGTGATGTTCCAGCAAAATGTAAAAAAAAAGTCCAAAAATAAAAAATTAAAAAATAAAGTTTATTATTATAATAAAATAAATAATAATTTGAAATAAAAGCATTTCAAATACCCAAGGAGTGTCTACATCTAATCCTTTAAAAATGTAATGGTTATATGGGGTAAATTGGAGTGGCCAGGTTCAAAGATAAGGCATAGGCACAGACTGACCAAAATGGAGGCAAAAAAGCACACTTCCCAAATGTGGTTTTTTAGCCCCCCCAAACACCAGACAAACCCATGCATGGGTGGTATTACTATAATCAAAAGATGTTGCTGAACACATTTTGGGGTGTTTGACAGTGACTTATACCAGGAGCTGTAAATTCACACCTGAAGTACAATTTGTGATAAAAAAAAAATACTACCACAAACTTTGGCAAAGGCTGGTGGTAAAATTGGTACATGAAAAGCATTAAAATATCGCCATTTGAATTACCCTGGGGTGTCTAGTTTTCAAAAATATATGGTTTCATGGGGTAGATTGAGCTATAAATTCACACCTGAAGTACAATTTATGTGAAAAAAATACAACAAAAATTACTACCACAAACTTTGGCAAAGGCTGGTGGTAAAGGGTCGAACTACTGGCATTTGAAATACTTTGGGGTGTTTAGTTTTCAAAAATATATGATTTGATGGGGTAAATTGCATTGGCCGGCCTCAAAGATGACCCAATTAGGACATGGGGGCAGTAGGACCAAATGTGTCATTTTACCTCTCAAATAACCCAACAAATTGTACTCGGGAGATGTTGCTGAACACATATTAGGGTGTTATATACAGTAACATATACCAGGAGCTGTAAAATCAATTAATGATGTGCAATTTTTGTAATAAAAATCACAAAATAAATTACTGCCGCAAAGTTTGGCAAAGGCCGGTGGTAGAATTTCATGCATGGAAAGGGTTAAAATACCGAAGAAACAAATATGGCGGCAGCGGCAAAACGTACACAAAGATGAAGACACACAACACTTAGAAACTTCATGTTCGCCTTTGTTAATATCTCCTAACTAATTTCCCTGGTCCCTTCCCCTTCTAACCTACCTTGTCTACGCAGCATCACAGGGGTAACGGGAGCAGGAATCCGTAGGATCACGCAAGGAGTTACAGGCCGTGCAAGCGACCCTGTTGGTCACCTGCAGGGGCCTCCTCTGCAGGGGCCGCCTGCAGGGGCCTCCAATTGGTTGATGCTAGAGGAGGCCCATGCCAGCGACCAATAGAATCGCTCTTATGGACCTTTAACTGTTGGAGCAGGGAGACCTCCCTAGGCCAAGTTCCGCTGTCAGGAGTTAAAGGTCTGTACAAGCGACTCTATTGATTGCCGGCAGGGAACTCCTTCACTGATTGATGCCAGAGGAGTTCCATGCTGGAGACCAATAGAGTCGCTTGCACCAACCATTAACTCCGTGTGCTGAAACTTGGCCTGTGGAGGGAACAGGAGTTAAAGGTCAGTACGAGCAACTCTATTGGTTGCCTGCAGGGGCCTCCTTTGCCAGAGGTCTTCCCAGGCGGAGTTTCACAGTCAGGAGTTAAAGGTCCATACAGGCGAATCTGTTGGTTGCCGGCAGGGAGCTTCTCTGCCAATAGTCGCCGGTACGGACCTTTAACTCTTTAACGGACCTTTAACCTGGGGAGACCAATGGTCTCCCCAGGCCTAGTTCTGCCGTCAGGAGTTAAAGGTCCGTACGAGCAGCTGCACTTCATTGGTCAATGGTAGAGGAGGCCCCTGCCGGCGAGCAATAGAGACCTATAAAATCCTGGCGCCAAAGCTGCTGTGTACAGTGTTAACCCCGTATTAAACCCCTCAGGGGAAAAAAAACAAAAGGAAAAAACAAATACGAAAAATATTCACCTGATCCGAACACAGGAATAGGCAAATACTTGTGGAATCCGAAAATTTTCTTCCACACAAAGACGAACACGAAGAAGAATACGAAAAGGCATGTCGGCAATACTGGCTGAGTGAAGGAAGCAATCGCTGGTCGCTTTCTAAGCTCATTTATGCCTTTAAGGTAGTTAATAGTTTTGTCATTTAACAAAATGCAAAGTGAGTGAAAAAAAATCTAAATCAAATCAATATTTCTTGTGACCACTGTTTTGCCTTCAAAACAGCATCTTCTAGGTGCACTAGGTACAAAAGTCGATAATTTTGAGATCAGAACACTGTGGAGACCATTATTAATAAATAACAGACAAGAATTACAGTTTGAAAATGCTCTTGGTGTAAACATGCCTTTGTCTTTGAAGGCTACAGAATCAGATTTTTTTGCATTCCTCCTATAAATGAATGACAATTGTTTTTATATATTTTATAGATGAAAAACCTTCAGACATACAAGACACATATCTATTGTGCCCTGCTCCTGTCATAGAGGAAGTTGGACAGTAAGTGTAAATGAAATAACAGTGCTGGTTCTAAGCTGAAATCCTTATCTAAGGAGTTTTACTAAAAGGCCTTTATAACCAACATCCTGAGCTGTTTAACAAACTGATTTCATGTCTTACTGTTTGCTCATTGTACGTGTTGAAAAATGTCCTTTTCCTTAGGTGTCCAAACCAGCATTCTAAATCAATTCTCTGTTTATTGAAAAGAGTAATGACACATATAATAATTATAAAGTCAATGTATAGTGGGGTTCAGATCTGGACAATCAGGTCTTTTTAAGTAAATACAGAGATTTAAGTAACATTAGTATAGTATAGTATAGTAGGTTGAAAAAAAGACTTAAGTCCATCAAGTTCAACCTTTCACACGTAACTAGTTCTAAAGTTGATTCAAAAGAAGGCAAAAAAACCCTACTTGGGACAATTACCAATTATGCCACAACAGGGAAAATAATTCCTTCTTGATTCCATAGTAGCAATCAGATTACTCCCTGGATCAACTTTCTAATATGACTGTCCTTTTAGCAGCTGTAGCCCTTTATGTTATGCTTAACCAGAAAAGCATCCAGACCTTTCTTAAAAATATCCACAGAGTTAGATAATACAACATCCTTAGACAGAGAGTTCCATATTTTATTGTTCTTACTGTGAAGAAACCTTTCATATGCTGATACTGAAATCTCCTTTCCTCAAGTCTCACCTGATGACCCCATGTGTTTTGTAGAGACCTCTTGGTGAATAGATCACTAGAAAGCTGTTAATACTGACCTTGTATGTATTTGTACAATGTGATCAGATCCCCTCTTAGACGTCTCTTTTCAAGTGAAAACAAGTTTTGTTTTTCTAGTCTTTCTTAATAACTGCAATTCTCCATTCCTCTAATTAACTTTGTAGCCCACCTTTGCACTTTCTCCAGCTCTATAGCATCCTTCTTTAAAACTGGTGCCCAAATTGCACTGCATATTCAAGGTGAGGCCTCACCTTTATAAAGAGGTAAAATTTTATTTTCATCTTGTGATTTAATAGTCCTCTTTATGCAAGCCAATACCTTACTGGTTTTTGCAACCGCTGACTAGCACTGCACTTTGTTGCTAAGTCTATGGTCTACAATTATACCCAAGTCCTTCTCATTTTCTGCTTTTCCCAATGCAATGCCATTAAGAGTGTAAGTTGCATACTTATTTTGGTACCAAAGTGCAATACCTTACACTTATCTATATTGAATCTCATCTGCCACTTATTTGACCAGTCCCCTAGTTTATCCAAATCATTCTGAAGAGACGCTACATCCTGATCAGACTTTATAACCTTACCTAATTTTGTGTCATCAGCAAACACAGACAAGCGACTTCCAATATCTATTTCAAGATCATTAATAAATAAGTTAAAGATAACTTTCAGAGAAGTTTAACTGATTATGCACCAAATCAAGGTAAAGGGGTATAAGTGTGTATTGTTCACTGATAACATACACTTAGTGTTATTTTTCTGTTCACTAGGATGGTGTACCTGCAAGTCAGCATGAACATGGGTCTCACATTTATATCCAGCTCTGTGGGAATTACCAGTACCCATTGTGTGAGTATTAGAATATGAATATATATATATATATACCAGTATTCCATTTACCAGTAAATGTTAATTCATCTAAACTATTTTTTTTTTAATAAAAGCTATGATTGAGAAAAATATTTTGGTTTTATTTCCTTCTATTTTCCAACCTGCCCCCCAGTTATGCACATCTGCCCCAGAAATGCCTTATACCCCCTATATGCCACTGTGCGCCATGATATGACTTTTAACCCTCTAAATGCCACTGTGCCCCATGATATGCCTTTTAACCCTATATGCCACTGTGCCCCACGTTATGCCTTTTGACCCCCTATGTGCCACTCTGCCTCCAGAAATGCCTTATACCCCTATATGCCACTCTGGCATTTAGAGGGTTAAAAGGCATATTATGGGGAAGAGTGGCATATAGGGAGGTTTAAGGCATTCAGGAGGCAGAGTGGCGTATAGAGGGTTAAAAAGGCATTTCTGGAGGCAGAGTGACATTAAGGGGGTTAAAGGGCATTTCACAGAGCACTCTACCTCCAGAAATGCCTTATGCCCCCCCATTTAACACTCCCCGCCCCCCCCCCAAACTTACCGGTGCTTCTGACTTCCCTGTCATGTAGCCGGGGCAGCGTGTAGATCCCACGCACTACGCTGCAGCCGGAAGGAGGCGTGGCTAGCAGCGGAGGTTGTCTGCGTGCATCGCGCAGACCTTCCCCGGCTGTCAGAGATCGGAGTTCCCCGCACCGATGCGTCACCGGCCACAGCGCGGGGAACTCTGATCTCTGACAGCCGGGGAAGGTCTGCGCAATGGATGCAGACAACCCCCGCTGCTAGCGCCACCTCCTTCCTGCTGCAGCGGAAGTTGTCTACGCGAATCGCGTAGACATCTACACGCTGCCCCAGCTACACACCGGGGACTCAGAAGTACCGGTAAGTGGGGCGGCAGGGGGGGGGGGGGGGACAGGAGGATCCAGGTCCCCTGCAGCTGCGGGGGATCTGGATCTTAGTCGTCTCATAGTCAGACCTATTTGAGGTCTGATTATAAGGCTCTGAAAAAAACTTGTCTTATAATCGAGCATATACGGTATATATACACACCGTATTGGCTCGTTTATAGGCCGCAGCCTTAAAGTTTGGTGCTATTTTAAAGAAAATTTTATTTTTAAAGAAAAAATACACAAGTGAAATGGTAAAACAGTATTTTAGCTAATGAACAAGAATACATGTAGTTTAACATTTTTTGGTATCTATTGGTATCTATCAGAATATATTATATACAAACAGAAATTTGGAAAACCAATAGCCATTTTAAGGTCACTCCCTCTTACTTCGTAATGCACCTTACTTATAGATATGCCACTCTACCCCCCAGATATGCCGCTGTGCCCCCAGATATGCCACTTTGCTCTCCTGATATGCCTTACACCCCCATGCCCCCAACTGTTCTGATTTAGGTGGGACAATCCCGATTTTGGGTCTCTGTCCCGCCGTCCCGCTTTGCAGGGGCAGAGGAAGGGTGAGGTCAGGGCCGGGCTGGCCCACCGGGCTACCGGCGGCCGGAAGAGGCTTTCAATCCCGTTCGCAGTCGCTCAGTGGCTGTTTTGAATGTTGACTGGCAAACCAACATTCAAAACAGCCGCTGAGCGGCTGCGGTTGAAAGCTTTTTCCGGCCGCCGGTGTCTAATGAAATTAAAGGGGCCGGTGTACACGCACCGAGCCGCCCAATGGCCATGCCTCAGCTCTTCGTCCCACCCCTTTTAAGACGTGGGACGAAGTGCTGAGGCACGGCCATTGGGCGGCGCGGTTTGTGCTTACCAGCCCCTTTAATTTCATGAACGGCCTCCACCCGCTGCCCCCACCAGACATCAGGAAGCAGTGGTAAGTCAGAGGGGCGGGGGTTAGTGTTATATGGAGGGTATAAGGCTTTTCTGGAGGCAAATACCCTCTTTATGCCACTCTGCGTGCAGAAATGCCTTTTAACCCCCTATATGCCACTCTGCCTCCAGAAATGCCTTATACCCCCCCTATATGCCACTCTGTCCCATGAGTGGCATATAGGAGTATAAAGTATTTCTGGAGGCAGAGTAGCATATAAGGGTTATAAGGCATATTTTAACCCCCTATATGCCAGAGTGGCATATAGGGTTATAAGGCATTTCTGGAGGCAGAGTGCCATATAGGGGGCAATGATGACACAGACTAGCTGTTGAAGTTGGGGGCCCGGGTAGGGTGACCGCATGTCCCGGGCAGCCTTAATCCGGGACAACGCATTGTCCTGGAATGAGAAGTCTAAGTGAAGGAGGTCTCAGCCAATCAGGAGAGACTTCTCTACTCTCTTGATTGGCTGAGTCCCTCCTTCACACCAAGCTCAATGTAAGTTGCAGGCAGCACCAGGTATGTGTGTTTGACTGTGTGTATGTATATGCATTTGTCTGTGTGACTGTGTATGTAATGTCTCGTAATAGAGGAGTTAATTCTCTGAATCTGCTCATGCCTGGTAATAGAAGGGTTAAGACTCTGAATCTACTCAGATCTGTAATGATTGAATGTATATTATAAGTATATTATTAAATCTGAAATCCACATGGTTTCCAAGGCTTCCTAATCATTAATATATAATAGTATATGTGAATTATTATGTATCTGAGATATATATAATATAAAATTTATTTATGTGTTCGTGATGGTGTGTATATGTGAATCAGTGGGTATGTGATGTATATGCCTGTGTGTGTAATCTCATCCGCTTCATAGCGTGTCCCTGAATGGCAGAAATAAAATGTGGTCACCCTAGGCCCAGGGGCTTTTTTCGCACCAGGGCCCCGTGGTTTCTTGTTACGCCCCTGTGGGTAATAATAAACATTTTTTTTCTATTACACAGCGCACTGGTATCATCCTGTTCATCTCTCTCCTGGTTCTATTCCTGCTTCTCCTCCTGGCTCTGCTCTGGTGGTTTTGGCCGCTGTGCTGCACTGTGGTAAGTGATTTACTACAGTTTTCATGATTTTACTGCCTGCTACTCATTCGATATTTTCCAACCCAAAAAATATCCGACATTAATCCAGATTCTACCTTTCAGTGCCGGAATTACATACTTCCAGATACTAAGCTCTCTTTAAATCAAATTCAAATAAAGAAGGGCTCCAAAGAGATCCCTCCACCGACTATGTTTTGATATTTGTAAACTGTTTACTATTGTATTTCTACAGGTTATCAAGGAGCACCCACCTCCTCCTCCTCCAGAGTCTGTAAGTATTGTGTACTTATTTATGTTTATAAATCAGATAAAAAAAAAAAAAAAAAAACTCAAATAGAAAGACAAGTAATCAGACAGATCACTTCATTGTACTTCATGCTAATACTGTAAAAGCATTTAACTCTTTCATGGCAAAAGGTTTTATACAACCATGAAATACTGATTTGTGCACTCAGTAAAACCCACAAATTCAAAATATGTAAAATAATATGTTGACCTTACAGTTTTATTTAGTCACAATTCCAAATTTTAAGTCTGTGCATAAGGAAAGAAAAATAGAAAATATATAGTGTAATATTGCCAAAAGTCAAAATTTTGATTATGTTTGGTAGTGCGCAAATGATGATTTATGTTGTAGTTAGCCTCCCAGCCATGGAATGCCCATAGAAAGAGATAAAGGGTATACAGAGTGTTATTGCAAACAGCAAATACTAGTATTGTTTAGTAATGAACTCACATATGTCTGTGGAAATGAGAACGCTCCTCAAGATCAAATATGTTGGTCTTCTTTTCTCCCAATTCTTAAAGGAGTGTAGAAGATACAGCAAATATTCTTCCAAAATTTATTCCACAGGATATATATATTGTAACTGAACGTCCTTTAAAGCACAAGGAATCAGTCAGAGATCTTTCAGAATCACTTGTCTTCTAGGGTAATATGAATGCCAGTTCCAGATCCAGATAAAATCGAAAATGTTTATTTTCTTCCAACCAGCAGCTTAAACAAAAATACAATATAAACAAAAATAAACCCTTGCTCATCTGAGCACTAACTAAACATAGGATTGTGTTTCCTCTCTAGGTTGGGGTGGCTTCCCCGCCTTCCAACAAAACACTCCAAACAAACAAACAAAATAAATCCAGCAAGGCTTTTTGTCCAGCATCTCTCTTAGCTGGAAATAAGAAGAGAGACTGAATAGCACCAAGCTGGGCTTTTTAAACCCTCCTGATTAGACCAGGTGAGCTGTAATTGGTCACCTGTAAATCCTGGTCTGGATTTTAAAACTATTGGAGCACCAGCCCACCCTGTTCTTCTGGATACTCCACCCCAGGGACCCATTACACAATTTACAAATCACATTCCTATAGTGTTTTTTTTTATTGTGCTTCTCTTTCCCTGGGGCTTTAATTTTACAGGTAAGGGCACACAAAATTAGCCCAAGTAGGGCGTATATACCGCCCATCCACTACTGCACCGACCTTTCTGTCACAATATATACAGTAAATGATATACCCGTGACGGGAACTACCTGTATCCCTACTGGGGACACCCGCCAGACGTTACTTCCTTCTGCCCATGGTCACCAGGAATAGAAGACTTGGATCATAAGGGGAAAATAGCATCAAACACAGCAGCAAACACAGCCTCTCGGGAACCTCGGTGACACTGTAGCATAGCAATACAGTGCTTTACCCCAATAACAAGACAGAACTCATACTGAGGTAAAACAGGAACTGAATTTATTGTGGAGGGCACAGATATTAACACACAACATAATTGGATCAGGAGCATAATCCCATCAACTACCAGACAGTCCAGCGCCTCTATACAGTTCTATGGCCAGCAATGCCCACCCGACAAAAAAAATCACTATTTTCTGGGTGATCCAGAGGGAGCGGCTTCAATCCTCGGTTACCAATGGAGAGCTCAGGGTACGAGGATGCTATGGTCCAAAAAGTGACGTGATACTGAGCAATAGCGTCGGAAACTTCCCCACAGTAGCCGGGCCAGAGTTCCATAGCCGTGGCTGGGTAAACCCCCGGTCCTTAAGATCAGTAAAAAAAAAAACAAAAAAAACAGGGTCCCCAAATTAACTTCCTCTCCGCAACGACCACCAAGTGTTGCCCACCACCAGCATAGTGTAACCCCAAAAGTGGGACAACAGGTGTAGCAACGCATTTCCATGGATTCCATTTCCATGGATTCGTGGCTAGGTCCCTGTCAGGCGTATGGAGCGTTTCCGGCCATGTAGAGCCCCCATAGCTGGCTGGTTCATGGGAGTCTGGTTAGGGCAGGCCTAATGGGGTTTTCCAGTCACCCTGTGCCCCCCCCCCAATGACTACAGGGTGACTTAGGCATAAGAGGGACTGGGCATGCAGGCAGTGAGTCTCCTCAGGAATCAATCAGTGTCCCCCTCCCAAACTCAAATCTACCCCATGTGTCCTCAGCCTCAGGGGTAACCGTGACAATACCTTACTTGAATTTTTTGTTTGAGAACTGCTAAAAGCTGTGGTATACATTTTGGAAACTGTTTACTGTATCTTCTACATCTGGTGCAGTAATACTCTTTTTTTACAATAAGCATTTAATGTATGCATTTTTTCTATACTTCCCTATTATGCAGGCCAGTGAGATAATTATAACACAAAAGAATCCTACAACACCTTCCACAAATAGCGTGATATTACAAATATTGTGGTGTATATAAGGATCTCATCCTACAAAACAGGGAAACTCCTATAAACTTTGTATACCTTGCATAAAAAGAGTTCTACACAAGCCCTTATAAAAATATATATCCAGACAATCAAAAAAGACATCTTAAAGGTTCTCCTTTTTTCAAGGGGTTAAGTCGTAAATTAATCATGACTATTATAAATGGGAACACATTATACTTGCTACATAAAATTTTAAAGAGATGCATTAAACTACATGTGTGTTTCAGTCAGTTAATTTCATATCTGAAAGCTCGGAAAGCTATATGCCTTCCTCACTGGTCCCTGGAGAAATCAGTGATATAAATTGTTTCTGTTAATAGAAAAGACTTATTTAACCCTTGATGACTGGGGAAATGAGGGCCCAGGGAAACATTTTCGAAGTTGTAACAGTAGCAAATTTCACTCCTGCCACACCTTATTTTGAGATTTTCCAAAGAGCTGAATGCAGACCTATGGTAAAAGTCAAGCAAAGCAGTCTGCGCTTTAATCCACTGGAGAAGCAGTTAATGCTGTGTGTCTCGGCAACAGATATTATTTATAAAGCTGGAGCTAGTTCATTCAGTGTCCAGACATTCCCTTAAACCTCATGAATTGGTGTCATTCATCATTTTTCCCATGGAGTATGAAGGGGAGTCTTTATCAAAGATGCTCAGCTGGAAGACCGGAACATAACTCTGAAGAAAGCTGAATAAAAAAGGAGAAAATGAAACGTTTGCCTGGTTTGAGTGATTAATTAGTTGTCACTGACGCTAAAGAATATATGCATTATACTGATGAAGATCTGGAACATATTACTAAGAATTATCATTTGAATAGTACATCTGTTTTGCATTCCTGACTCTTGGTATTGTCACTTAGTATTATTTTCCTAATATTTCTAATCTATTGAACATATCCTGTTACTGTATGGCATCTTATATAACGTGTTTTCTCACCATGCTACAATGCCACTGCTATTACTATTCAATTAAGCACACAAAATACCACTCCGCCCTGAGCATAGCTATTGGGCAGAAACCTTCGTCTGTGGTTAATTTTAAGATTAACACCTAAATCTAACTTGATAAAAAATATTGGCCCAACTTTCTAAAGGTCCAATGGTGTCCAGACTTCCAACAGACAACATAGCGAAGGGCAGAACATCTGTTTATCATAATAAATATATCACAAGGGTCATGGATGAACTCTATTAAGAAAATAGAGTACAATGTAAAGGAGAATTATTGCCCTTTAAACATAAAAAAAACTGTGTAAGTGGGGTATTCCTTTAAGCAGGGAATTTGGAAAACCCAATCTGGTCTGCCCTAACCAGACTCCCATGAACTAGCTGGCTATGGGGGCTCTGCATGGCCAAAAACACTCCATGCACCTGACTGGTACCTAGCCACAAATTCATGGAACTGTATGGCGATGCTTGCCGACAATTGGAGTCTTCCGATGAACATACCCTCCCCTGGAGAGAAGTGCCGACTGACCCTTTACCCTGGAGTTCACTCAGCCACTGGGGAGTGAAGCCGCCTGAATCCCCTCTCTGGTGCTCCTGCTGGGGAGATTAGCCAGCTGCACCATCTCCCAGGCACTCACACCGCCGCTGGGGAGTGATGCTGCCTGTATCTCCTCCCTGTATCTCCTCCCTGGTTCTACGGCTGCTGCTGGGGAGATGGGCCAGCTGGGCCATCTCCCAGGCACTCACTCAGCCGCTGGGGAGTGATGCTGCCTGCATCCCCTCCCTGGAGCTCCGACTGCTGCTGGGGAGATGGGTTGTCCGGTCTCCTGGATGATGAGGACAGAGGCCAGCGATGAAGATGGTACTGCTGAAGTCTGGATCCTACTGGAGACTGTCCCATAATAATCCGAGGCTGCCAAAGTGAAAGCCCTCTGGAGAACATTCTGTTGCAGCCCCAAAGTATGCTTGCTCTGCATGCCACTGCAGAGCCCAATATCATTTCTCCAGCTTTACCTTTTGTTGGACCAGCATTTCCAATTCAGATATCCATTGCTCCTGGGGTCACTATCCTAGGAATGGCATTCATAGATTGGGCTATTTGATTATTGTTTATAAGGATGAAGAGGTATATCTGCATACCTGGGAACTTTCTGGATTTCATCCTCTCCAGGGCATGAGGAGCAACATTTAGCCATGCGTGCTCTCTGCCCAATTCCTTGCCATTACAATACAGTTTCCTGTCATCTGAGCTTAGGCTTGTCCTTATCAGCATCTAGGCATGCTCCTTGTATAACAAACAGAGCCATTTCCCCCAGATGAGAGTGGGCTTTCACTAGCCTAACCTGATAAGTTCCTATAAATGTCTATCTGTACCAATAAAAACTTTAAGTGAGGATATATCATTTTAATAACACAACAATTGCGTGTCTATTCATTTATGAGTTTGTTGTTTTTTTATTTGTAGGAATCAGATGATGAAGATGGTCTGCCCAAGAAAAAATGGCCCACAGTGGATGCCTCATATTACGGGGGAAGAGGAGTTGGAGGGATCAAAAGGATGGAGGTGATAAATACTGTGATGGTACCATACATGTAGCATTAAAGCATGAAGGCAAATGCTATGGTATTGGTGAATAGGAGTTGGAAGAATCCAAAATACGATTTTACTGAAGGAAGCATCAGCATTATAAATGTTTAACTCCAGCTATACAGATCCAATCCAATAATCACTACTAGATTTGTGCATGGCAAACAATTCGGATCCATTTTTCATTTTCCTTTTACAGTGTTTGTTTTCAAACAACAGATTTCATTTTCCGGCCTCTGGTTTTGGATGAGATTTAGAGGGTTTTTTTAATTAAGAAATTAAATTTAGAGCAATGATTTTAAGGGGTCACCTTCTGAACTGACTTTTCACTTACAGCAGCTGCATTGCTAAAGAAGAAATCAAGATTAGATTATTTGTTGCAGGACCACCAACAACAGCAGCAATACACAAATGTAGGTGGTATTGTAAGTGTATTGCTGAAACACAACGTTAGAACAATATTTCAAGAAATGGCTTCTAAATCCACCCCACCCAGTCAATTTTCTGCACTAGTAGAACACTTACACTATTTATGGGAGATGAGCCTCAGTCTCAGCCGAGTCTCACTGACTGTCTGACATGTCTACCGCTCATCTGTTTCTGTAAAGAAAAAACACACAGACTGTTGGGACCATCCATTACAGTCATAATCAGTGTGGCTGCCCCTCTGCTTCATGCCATAAGTGTTTTGGCTACTTCAATCTGTCAATACCTTTGATGGCTGGAGCATCAAATGATTAGCTCACAGAAAGGATAATATTTAATGCAAGCTATCAACATACTGAGGTCCCTGACCTATGCCTGACGAGGGACCCCAGTGTGGTAATATGTGACTCTGATCGCAGCAACCATATTGGCACCAATGATAAAAGCTAAAACGGGGAACAAATGAATCTAAATGGGGATTAAAGTTATCTGCAGCCCTGTGTCTGTGACACTAGCTTTCCTCTGCTCCACTACATAAGGAGCAGCAGGGGTTACTTTTTGTGACGGGAACGACCTGTACCCCAACTGGGTACCCCCGTCAGACGATCCTTCCTTCTCCCCATGACCACCTCGAACATGAAACTTCAACTGTCAGGCAGGACTAGCATCGAAGACAGCAGGAAACATAGCTCTTTGGGAACCTCTGCGGCACTGTAGTATACAGAAGCATAGCAATACAGTGTTTTACCGCCCTGACAAGGGCAGCACAGAGGCTTACCCCAATAACAGGACAGGACTCGTATTGAGGTAAAACGGGAACTGACATTATTTGAACCAAAAACATGAACTATATATAGAAGTAAGAAAGGGGCAAGACAAATGTCACAGGATCTAATTACCATTTCAGGAAGGAAGTAATTAGATCACATCCTGCAACACAATATCCGGGGAAGGACAGAATTACATGAGACATAAATAATTACATTAATTGGGGAGGCAGACATAGAATGATGACAGACATATAATTGAATTGAAATAAACAATGGCTAGGACATAGAACAGGGGCTAACAGGATTAACAGCTACTGGCTGTGTATTTAGTTATTTTATAAACAGCAGTAGAGGGTACACAAAAGACAATGAATGGCAGTACTAACACCTAGCACCTAACACATTGATATACATTTCTTCACAACCCAGATAATCAGCCTTCTGCAGGATGTCCAGCTGGCATTTACAGTTCTGAGTCTTTGAGTGGGAAATGTGGTAAAACATATAATAGGGGAAATCAGTAGAAAGTGGGTCCCTGTACCTACTTCCCCAAGAACAGGACCATTTCCTAATGTCAGGGGCCATTGTCAGCAGACAGGAGGCTAGCCATCAGTCCCCTCCAAAAGCCCCAGTGACGGAAGGTTCTGTCACACTTCTGGATCACATTTACCTTCCCAATATTCGTAAAGGTTATCCAGGGGACCATGGACCCTCCACTTAAAAGCTTGAAGGGTGTATAGCCATTCGACTGAT
Source organism: Spea bombifrons (assembly GCF_027358695.1). NCBI lineage: Eukaryota > Metazoa > Chordata > Amphibia > Anura > Pelobatidae > Spea > Spea bombifrons. The sequence continues at coordinate 7,737,779 of NC_071097.1, forward strand.
GGGGCACTTCCCATTATGCAAAAAAAAAAAAAGAAATCAGGAAACTTTCTCACAGTCTTTGTGGGAGTTTGTAAATCTTAGAACATCTGTTTGAGGGTTCTGTTGAATTTGCCCGTTAGTCTGAAGATAATACGGGGCAGAGATAATGTACCTTTTACCAGACCTGCTCCATCTGGCCAAGGGTCCTACAATATCAACTGTAACCAGCTGAAAAGGTTTCATGACAATGGGTAGTGCTTGAAGAGGGTTACAGGCCATGTCCTCATGTTTTCCAACCTGCTGACAAATGTCATGGGTACATCAGAAATACTTCATATACGGGAACATTTGGAATCAGTAGAAAGAGGGGTTACGTTTTTTTTGTGGGCAAGAGGGCTGGGTGATATTCAGTGGGACTCTCAGGTCTCATCGGCCATAGGTAGTTGGTAGATCTTTTCACCTGCCACATGAAGAGTGACCACCGGTCTGGTTAGGGAATAAGCATCAGGGTTGTACCAGGGTTTGTGGCCCCAGAGTCAAAGAGCCTCTTCGCCGGCTGGCCATTCAGGTAAACGGTCTGATAGTGGTAGAGCTGATGGTCCCCGCTTTGCGCCTGTGTCAGGGAAATCTTGTGATAATACCCACAGTCAAAAACTGTACTTTCCAGAGTGGTTAACTGCACAGTGCTAGCTCAAGTATGAGCCTCCTGTAGGGTAATAATACACCATAATCCTTTGCTGGAGTACTGGGAGTTGGTGGGTGTGATGGTTGCAGAGATTGCTGTGGGGACATTGGCTCTGAAGATGGCCTCACCCATGGCATCCAAAATATTCAGGGCCACTAGGTGGCTGCCTGGGAGTAATAGTAGTTTATTTGTTGGTATAGAAGGTCGGGTAGCTCCAGGAACACCTGCCAAACCCTACTTCTTGCCATAGCCACCAGGAATACATTACTTCAATCCTCAGGAACCTTGGTGGCACTGTAGCATAGCAATACAGTTCTTTGCTGTCCTGACAAGGACAGCACTGAGACTTGCCTCAGTACCAAGACAGAACACTTTAAAACAGGAACTGACTTTATTGGAAACAGTACATATATTTATACACACTCCATAATTTATTCAGGAGTCTCTATACAGTACCATGGCCAGCAATGCCCACCTGACAAAAAGTCACTATTCAGGGGTGATCCAGAGGGAGTGGCATCAATCCTGGGGTACCAATTGAGAGCCAAAGGTCTGAGGATGTTATGTTTTAAAAAGCGACTCCCAGCTCTCTGCGGGTCATTCACTAGATCCCCCTGTGTGGTTCTGGGATTTTTGCTCACCGATCATTTTGACACCACGGGGTGAGATCATGCGTGGAGCCCCAGATCGAGGGAGATTATCAGTGGTCCTGTATGTCTTCCATTTTCGAATGATTGCTCCCACAGTTGATTTCTTCCCACCAAGCTGCTTGCCTATTGCAGATTCAGTCTTCCCAGCCTGGTGCAGGTCTACAATTTTGTTTCTGGTGTCCTTTGACAGCTCTTTGGTCTTGGCCATAGTGGGGTTTGGAGTGTGACTGTTTGAGGTTGTGGACAGGTGTCTTTTATACTGATAACAAGTTCAAACAGGTTCCTTTTACCGAGGAATTTACTAATGAACTCATTAGAAACCCTACAATGTGATTTCCTGTATTCTTTCCCCCCATTCTATCTCTCATAGTTGAAGTGTACCTATGGTGAAAATTACAGGCCTCTCTCATCTTTTTAAGTGGGAGAACTTGCGCAATTGGTGGCTGACTAAATACTTTTTTGCCCCACTGTATAAAACTCTATACTGAAGGAATAGATATTTATTCTTCCGTTAACTTGCTTTGTATAAGAGCTGTGACTTTGATTAATTAAATCAGCTTGGTCCACATGTTGTTCTATACAGATTGGTTTTAGCGTGGATATACTGTATATCAGGATCCTTTTTATCTGTAGGAGCTTAATAATGCCTAACTTTTTCTTAGGTAAGATGGGGTGATAAGGGCTCTACTGAAGAAGGTGCAAAGCTGGAAAAACCTAAAAATGCCATAATAAAGCTACCAGACCAGGAATACGAGCCATGGGAGCCAAAATCCAAGAAATGCCCATCTCATCGGAAACCACAAGAGAGAAAGTGGTATAGTCCAATAAAGGTAATAACAATTCTCCTTTCTTGTTTTCCCCAGATTTTGTTTAATTGGTACAACCATATCCTTCATATTCTGCCTTATTATAGGGCAAGCTTGATGCACTGTGGGCTCTTCTGCGAAGAGGGTATGACCAGGTGTCGCTGATGAGACCTCAGGCAGGAGATAAGGTAAGAGGATACTCCAAAAACAGAATGCACAATGTATTAAACATATCAGACCACATGTAATTGTGAGTACATATCTAGGACTCGCAGTGGCGACTCTAGAAACAATATACAGGGGGGGCACACAAGATACCACAGTCAAACTGGGGGGGCATTAATAATTTCCACCATTAAATCATTTTTTATTTTTTTTTTGCCAAAAGTAATGTGCTATGGAATGATACTTTTGTTATTGGACAATACAATACTTGATCATTTAACATGGGAAGCCTGAAGCCACAATTTAGTATGACTAATCCTTGAAATCCTTTAAACAACACAATATCTTAACTTTTGCACTAAATGATTTCAGGGCCTAATATTAGATCCTGCTGCTGATATATAAATATTAGCCCCTGCTGCCCATATATATTAATATTAGCCCCAGTTGCCGATATATATTAATATTAGTCCCTGCTGATGATATATATATAAATATATATATATATATAAATATTAGACCCTGCTGCCGATAGCAGGTATAGATCAACACACAAACCCAGCTTTGAATGTATAGATCAATTTAAATTCACTTGTGATCTCAGCACTGAAGGTATATATCAAATAAACAGAATCAGACATACAAATCCTGTATTTGCAGGTATACAATAATAATATATGAAACGTAGCATCGCAGGTATAGATCAAACAAATACATGGAAACAGCATTGCAGGTATTAATCAACTGAACAAGACATACAAACCCTGTATTTGCAGGTATACATAAATAATGTATGGACACACAGCTTCTACAGAATAACACACAAACCCAGCTTTGCAGGTACAGATCAATTGGAATTCACATAAAAACACGGGATTAAAGGTATATTTAAAACCCCCTAAATTACAGGCATAGATCACAGGTTGCACACCCCAAAGCCAGCCCTGGCGTCCACACTGCCCACATAGAACCTGGCCAGCACCCAGATAACACACATACGATTTGCCATCTTTGTCCCATATACACCCGGCCTGTGCCATCTCAGTCCCCAAGGCTCAAACATCCTGCTAGTGCCATCTTTGCCCTTCCACAATTATACATCTATGATACACACAAACACATTAACTCATGCTCTCCCTCATTCAGACAAATCATCCATTTTAAGAAACTACGTCCCTTGGAGCTTCAAATGAGGGACTACATGTATTTCTAGGACAAAAGTTGAGTGCACAAATAATGATGGAATATGTCGCTTTGGCTAGAAAATTTGTTTTTTCTAACCATGGCGACATGTTCATTTGTGTCTAGCGCACTCCAGGTTTGTACTAGAAACACATACAGCCCCTCATTTGATGCGCCAAGGGGTGTAGTTCTTGCAAATGTGTACTTTTTTGTGCCATAATTTAACTTCCTACATGAGCAGTAATGCCACGTCAAGGCTTCAACCCTAATTACTGATCATTCACATGCCTTTCATATCTCCATTCACTCGCAGAAGCACACACCATACTTTCCATACATTCACTCACAGAAGCACACACCATACTTTCCCCTTACAATCCCAAAGAAATGATGGTAAAGGGAGAAACAAAAATCACTTTTACAGCAAAAATAAGTTTTGCAGTAAAAATGCAGGGTGCTCCAGGGATGATATGGTTACTCACGTACTGCACAGGCTAAATGGCTGATTTTAATAATATTTGCAGTTCATCAGGATTTCAAAAATTGCCTCCCTCTACCGTTGGCTTAATTTAACCCCATGATCAAAGGGATCATGGGATTAAAAATTAGTATCGGCCATTTTTAAAAAGGGAATGTGACTTTTTATAGCTACATGATCGCTGTGGTAACATTGGCTACCACAGTGATCATTTAGCTAGAATACTTAAACTTTTTTATTTTTTATTAAGTTTAACTACTTTATGTTTAAATCATTTTTTTTTACATTTTTTTTAACGTAATTTTTTAAAATTCTTTTACAAGCTATATACCGTTGGAAAGGTGAGATAATTACCTTTCCAACGGTATATGTTGGAGGTCTGTAGCTGCTTAGATGCCTGAGATACAGGCATCTAAGCAGCATGCCCCCATTCCTCTTTAACTGACAATTGTCAGTTGTTAATAAAGTTGCGCGGTGACGTCATCGCGTCATTGCGCGAGACGTCACCGGGCAGATCGGGTGGCCCCGGTGATGCCCTTCAGTGTGAGGGGCAGATCACCGGGGTAGGGGGTGATGGAGGTCCACAGACCTCCATCAAGGTAAGATAGTGCTAGTGACGGCATGGTGCCGTCGTTAGCACCCGACTGGGACTGCTAGCGACGGCACCATGCCGTTGTTAGCAGTCAAGAGGACTGTCCTTGGTGGCTCCAAATTCGGCGGGGGGGCAACAGGGGGGGCATGGAATATCCTAGGGGGGGCAATTGCCCCCCCTTGCCCCCCTGTAGCGACGCCACTGAGGACTCGAGGGAGCTTTGTACAAGCAACACTTCATGGTAATGAATAGATCATAAAAAAAGGTGGGGATTTCTGTTTTTTTTTTTGTTTTTTTTTTAAGTTTTACTCATATGTGCTCCTCCATGACACCCATAATCCACGGCCATCTGCATAGCAATCAAGAGGACAATACCCTTACCTGAGCTGCTACAGTGGGGTATAAGGTGTTGGACAAGGTGTCTGCTCTATCAATGCCAGCACTCTAGCAGATTACTTGAAGTCTGGCCCAAAGGAGCCACCCTCCGGGTGTACTTTGGTGAAAATTTGTTGCGGACTGCAGAACTTCGTGGAGACCCTAGATACCAGGGTGGAGTGCACGGCTCCCCACACAACACCACAGAGCTGAGAACAGGTGGGACTGCGTCCCTAAATCCCATCCAGAGGTGATTGGGCCTACAGCAGAGCTACGAGCGGCAGCCATCCTAGTGGAGCCTGTGGAGGAATGCCACTGTGAGTAAGTTGTTTTTTTGTGTTTGCTCCAATAGCTCTACGAATGCTTTAATATCACTTGACAACTTCTGGTGCAGTGGCATACGAGGAGGGAGGTCTGACTGCTGAACTGCGAGTAATCACAATTGACATCATATCTTCATGTAACCACTTTCAGTAATAGTGTTTGAGGCTAAATTTAATGAGCTGAATTCATCAGTGGACAACACTCTCCAACATTAAACCACCAATGCTAACAAAATAACTAAACTGGATTAGCGCCACAGAGTCTTAGAGGATACAGTTCTTAAACTCCACGAGGACTTTGAAAAACTGATCTTTCAGGACTATTCAACAGAAGTGTTGGCAAGAGCCAGGGATTTGCTGTGCTCTTGTTTGAAAGGAAAACATAGTTACATAAGAATTACAGCTGCTTTGAGTATCGACGGCCTCCCATGTTCGAGTCCTTGACTTATGTGTGGAACTTAAGGACTTGGGAAGTATCTGGTGCACTCCCATGCCCTTGCTGTTTACAAAATCTGTTGGGCTTTTGAGCCTATTACTGTACTTAGGTGTCAAAACCCTCAAGAACATATCTCCCACATTAAGTAAGATACACTCAGAATGGCATCCAGGGGAAAAACTAACCTTAATGTACTTCGGCAGGGTTTCTTTGATTAAGTCTGTGAGTTTCCTACATTGTTATACCCGCTGTAGATTCCACCCATAGATGACAAAAGGCTGATGCAAAAGTCTTGCATGAAGATGAGGCTAAACCGGTCAGTCCCACTTATAGCATAGTGGCTTTGATGAGACACACCATCGACTGGCTGCTCCCTACTCCTTTTTTTATTGACAACGAACTGCTTTTACATAGCATTTGCTAATCTCCTTGAGCACATAGCTGATAACCCCTTGCTAGGCCCCACGATACAAGCATGGAAAATGAGATTGGCAGTGGACCCTTTTTCATTCCAGGTTGAGTAATCCCCATTTCCAAAAAGATGAGGCCCAATGCCCTTTGTGACAGCCCATCTGTTTATGCCGTTATTTCGGCTCCATACCTGTTTTCCTGTGTTACACCCCACCCCTGTGGGTTCTCACAAGGATTAAAGGTTCACGGACCCAGTATACCCCTAATGTTGGTCGGATTCCACCTTCACCCCCCTGCTTGGCGCCTTACCGGGACCTAGCCGCAAATTCATTCAACTGTGTTCATTCAAAAGGTTAATCCCTTGAGCAATTGGGCTTTCAGAGGCAAGGAAGATCTTTTCGGCGGAGATACTCAGTCTGAGTACGGGTCACATTGTTGGCAAGTGCTGGGACGCTTCCTTTCTACCGGGATTGACTGACAAGACGGCAGACTTCAGTCACCTAGATGGGGACATGGATGTGATATCAGAATTCCAGGGGCTGCTGGGGGTCATCTTCTCCTGCTACACCACTGCTCTGCCTACAGAACAATATCAGGAACTGAGGCAACAGATTTCAGGGTCACTATGGGAGGTGGCCCTCCAGGAGGCTGTTATATGCCGGGGTCAGTGTCTTCCAAGCCTCAGACAATGGATTAGAGACCAGCGGGAACTACGGATGTCATTCCTGGGACAGCAACCCCAGGAGCAATGGGTATACGAATTGGACAAGCTGGTACAACAGGAGGTAGAGCTGGACAACCGATATCGGGCTCTGCAGTAGCACGCAGAGCAAGCATATTTGGGGACTGTGACAGAATGTTCTCCAGAGGGCTATGATTTTGATGGCCCTGAATTGTGGGAGAACCTCACCGATTTCGTTGAATTCGGCAGCGAAGGGGACTCTGATCTGGAGGAAATACAGAGAGGCTATGCTTGGTCTGGAAAAAGTCCCAGAGCTGGGACCTGATCTGGACTATCTGGTCATGAAAGAGTGGCAGCTGGAAAGGGCATACCGACAGCTGCTAGACCGTATTTGGCGGACTGCCCCAGAGCCAGAGGATATTACAGCACCAGCAGAAGCGCTGGCATCAGGGCAGAGTGTCGCTGGTCTCTGCCCACTTCTCTCTGTGGCCACACAGTGGTAATTGATGGGACTGCAGTCTCCACTAGCACAGTGCCACATTACATCCCCGGCAGAAGTGCTGGCATCAGGGCAGAGTGCCGCTGTTCTCTGACCACCCCTCGCCTTTGTTCCCGAGTCTGACTGTGACAGTCCTGCAGTGCCCGCTAAGACCACCCCAGCCGAAGTTTTGGCAACAGGAGAGAGGCACGACAATTAAAATGGGTATTCAAAGTTATGGCAGATCCTATTGGCGGTTGCCGACAGACCATTCCACGCCAGTGGATACACCCCCATCAATTACCTTACTTTACACTAACCTGTTCTTTGTGGGGGGTTTTTTATATATTTTCCCTCTGAATGCTCACAAAATTAGGTAAAGTGATGGAAAATCCCCTCCAAGTTTATCGATTCAGGTGTCCTGATTTCAGAAATACCTAATTTATATAGAATTTCCATACTTTTCCAGCACATATAGGGAACATACTATAAGGTGTACATTATTGGTAGAATTTTTACATTAGGTATGATGAGATTGCAAATAAACCAAAAATACCCACAAAAGTATATATTTCTGTAAACCAGACAACCCAGACTATTGTATCAGGGGTAAATGGGCACTCTTCATGCAGCTATTTGGCCACCAATCACTGTCAAAGGTGGCCGCAGAAATTATTTCCTGCACTTTTTTTCGCCAACACTTATGTGTTGCTTAGATGATTTTAAACAGGGTATGTGTTACTGCAGAAAACCCAGCCAAAATTGTTTAGCTGCATCTCCTGATTACGGAGATATGCCATATCCCATGCCTTACAAATAGTACCCCATAGTGTAGTATTTTTTATACCTATAGCTTAACGGGTTTAGGGGTTGTGAAGGGGGCAGGAGGGTTATACTTTTTAGATGTTGTGTTAGGACAAAGGGATGATCAGGGGTTTTTTTTTATTATTATTATCTTTTTTATATTTTTTTTTTATTTTTTTTTTTGTATTTTTTTTTAAATGCAGTGCAGTTTGGTTAGAGGTCCTCAATGAGGTCACAATGACATCACTTAGCTCACGTTATTGTTTTTTTTATTATTTATTGTATTATTTTAGTGATTTTTTTTTATTTTTAAAATCACTAACATTTTTTTTTGCTGATTTGTCTTTCAGCATGTGAGGAGACTGAGAAACATGGCTTCTCACTCTCCTCCCTGTGATCCCCCTGCACATATCACACTGTGATCTCTATGCAAGTCCCCACAGACTTGCATAGAGATCACAATGCCTGTGATCTGTGCCTCATTGGAGCGATCGGATATTCCAGCAGGGTCTGGACAGACCCCGCAGAGGATATCCTGTACTCCGATGGCCTTCTGGGTGACGTCAGCAGTGACGATCGGGCATTTAAAAATGTAACAGTTTTCTGCCGTTTGCGCCGGAAGCTGTTACATGAGATCGGGCAGCAGATGCTGACTTCTGCTGACAGTCTAGTTGATTTACATAGGGAAGCCATGCTGACCCCTTCAGTCCCCTATAGACATACCGGTGCGTCCATATGCGTTTCTTTAGATGCGTTTTATGCACGTACCGGTATTTCTATAGGGGACTGAAGGGGTTAAATTAGGAGCCTAAGACTTAAAAGTGCTTTACAGCATGGCTCCCCTATGTAAATCAACTAGACTCTCACACAAAATCTTTACTTCTCAAAGCTTTTCATTATTCTAGTTGGTATAGCGAACAGGTCCGTAGTGTCAGACGCCCTATACGACTGTAGCGTCTGTGGGACCGTGGGGGAAGGCCTTAGTGACAGCGTACAGGGTAGTTTATTTTACAAGTGACGGTGGACACCCTGGACACAGACAACTAGCTTAATAGTGTTTATATAGTAATTGTTCTTTTATTTTAAAGAAAAATTATAAAATGTAGAAAAATGGCAGTAGTGTTCACGGCTTGATTGTTCACTTTGCTGCCAAACACGGGTGGTTGGGTAAATCTTTTTGGTTCACCATTACAAGCGCGAAAGCAAGCGACAGAATGCAGTGAAAGCATCCATCATGTCCTGTAACAATGAAATTCAAGACCCAACCGTCAGCAGGAAAGTTGATGTTGACCGTCTTCTGTGAAAAAGGTGGTATGACGTTGGGAAAACTGCATCATAATTTGTTTTGAAATAAAGTGAAAAAAAAGTGCTGAAACTTTTCGAACGTCCCTTGTAGTTACTTAAAATAGAAAACCAATGTATATTTTATTGGACAAACTCTGGGTTCTATTCTGAGATTCACTTTACACACGTCTTAAGAGCCATCTCGTCTTTTACCTATACAAGTACATATTCACTGTATAACACTATGTTGTAAATGTACCTGATTTTGCGATCATGCAATTTGTTAATAGGATGCTGATATTTACATATTTATTAGATCTACTTATTTCTTAGTAACAGAAACTTAGTAACACAACTCCAACAATTATATGTACTAAAGGGGAGATTTCACTAATCTTATGTTGTTTTACAGGGACGATGCATTAACTTCACACGGCTTAAGGCAGACGGTACCTCAACCATCTACACTCCACCAGCAACGAGCATTCCAGTTAAGAACATTCCAAAGAAGCCCATGCAGCGGCAACCTCCACCAGGCCCTCCACCTGCACGGGTCCCACCAGGGCCTCCACCCTCTCGCCCTCCACCCCAGCCCATTAATTGAGTCCAACCTAGGGGATTCAATATACAATACTAACAGTGGCCCGCTAGAGCAGCTGTTTGGCCACTGATCACAAGTGTCTTTGGGATGATGAATGAGTAAAAAATGCTGACTGAATGTGGGTTCTCACAGCATAACCTCCAAAAGAGAAACTTGCATTGCACCTAATACATACGTTTATGTAGTACTTATCCATCAGAGTTTGGAATATTTGCTTTTGCACTTTGCCAAGAGCCAACTTTTCCACATAGGATAACGCTTTATGACATATACAAAAATAATGAAAATAGCAATAAAATCTAGGACTTGACAACCCAGACAACTGCAGTAAATGTGCTATGCAGCCAGCCCAGCTGTTAACTGTGACTATGCAGGTGCCATTAATGCGTTTTCTCCCTACCAGAGAGTCCTGCATGGGTTATTCTATATATTTTGCTGAATAATACAAGCAGTTCTGGCATTGAAGGGGTTAAATTAGCCCTGTCTATTTATTCTGTTATGGTTTTGGTATTTTAAACAAATAGAATTTGTTGCTGGACAGCAAAATCTACCCCATTTGTGCTCAGGTTGCAACCTGTCTTCAATGCATGTCACTCACCAATATACTGTTTTACTATTTGAACCTATTGTCCTCTGTATTCTCAGGGGGAAAAATCATTAACCTCTGGTAGTTTGCCCACAGGGTACTATTGTTTGGTGCTTATGGTTTATTATTGGTGCTTTTGGATGGCAACGCCTGCAGTATAGTTTTGCAGACAAGGCAGCATTATGTACGTGAAACAGCTCAAGCTCTGTACAAAGTATAAAAAGTTGCATGTGGTACTGCTGGGCAGTAAGTTTAATATATAATATGTGCTGAATTTCACACTTCAATAACATGAAACCTCTATATGGGAAAATGCTATACTAAGAGTAATGTTACCAGCGAAGCATGAAATGTTTTTATTACTAGGTACTCTTTAAAGCCAAGAAAAAGGGCCCTATTCTATGAACTGTCTAAACTGTCTAAATTGTATTAACAGTGGTTTAAAATGTATGGTTTGCAATGCAGCTCCATGACTAAACCTTAAGCTGTGATTGTGGATTCTATACTATAATTCAATAGGGTGCTCAGAATAGCAAAATTGCTGTTCCAGATCATAAAACATGTCTAATCTAATGCACAACAGAAAACTCAGAATCAGTGACAAATTCACACTTTCAAAGACATTCCCAATTCCTTACAAATTATTTTATAGAAAACTAAAAATTGTTGCCACATAACATAAACCATAAATACATATTTAACAAGAACTGAATTGCTCGACTAAAAATGCAGACTGTAGAGATCTTGCTTGCCTCTGAAAAGTCAATTTCTCAAGCACTTGCAGAGACTTAGTAAAGGGTACAAACAGAACCCCATTTATTGAAGACAGCACAAATATGTATACACAAGACATTATAGGATTAGGAGTATAATCTCAGACACCAGACAGCCCAGCACCTTCATAAAATTAAAATTTGGTCAGCAATGCCTACCTGACAGAGTCAGTATTTCGGGGTGATCCTGAGGGAGCAGCGTCAATCCTGGGGTACCAATGGTGAGGTCAGGGTCCGAGGATGATAAGGTCCAAAAACGTCATGATCCGACATCGGGACCTTGAGCGAGAGTGTCGGAAACGTTCCCGGGAAGAGTCTGTGCAGTAGTTCCATAGCTGTGGCTGGGTAAACCCCAGTCCTAAAGATTGGTAATATAATCAGGGTTCGTCAGTGAGCTCCCTCCTTGTAACTACCACTGAGTATTGCCCACCACGAGCTTAATGTAACCTCAGAAAAGCGATGCGGTGGGCGATCAGGTATCCGTAGCAACGCAGATCCAATTGTCAGCGGTCATCGACGTGGTTCCTACCCGCCGTACAGTTCCATGAATCCGCGACTAGGTCCCGGTCAGGCGCCAAGCAGGGGGAAAGTGGAATCTGACCAACATTAGAGGTATACAGGGTCCGTGAGCCTTAATCCTTGGGAAAAACACAAGAATGGGGTGTAACACATGAAAACATATATGGGGCCGAAATGGCATAGGGAATAAACAGGTGGGCTTTCACAAATAGTAAGGCATCTGTAAAAATGGGCGTGATACAAGTAGGTCTAACAAGCATTAGGAGGTAGAAAAGTGCCAGTAGTAGGTGTGCCTATGAGTGTGTGAGATAAGAATAACAAAATGCCCCAGCATAGTAGCTATGACATAAACTGGGGGCGGCTACCATTAAAAAAGTTAACGAAAATACACGTTTATGTTAAAAGAAGATATATTGTAAGTGACTATATTTAGTACCTTGTACATTAGTAACATTGTAAGAGAATATATATATATATATATATATATATATATATTCCTGAGGGAAAAACAAGCCTTCTGGTATGTCTGGTGTCTGTAGACGGGTGTTTTAATAATGCTTCTACCCTCTTAATTTTAAGTGGAAGGGTTTTCCATCACCTTTACCCACCACAACTTATGTAATTGGTATATATATATATATATATATATATATATATATATATAATTATACTGGATCACCCCAGCCCAATACCTTAACCATCCCGTTTATGTGGGACAGTCCTGATTTTAAGGTACCGTCCTGCCCCATTGTTCTAATTTCACAAGCAGTAGGAATCACAGGCAATTTGCGAAGATCAGTGTTTGTCACCCAACCAGTCCACCATGCAGCACAAACCACAAATGTAGCTCCCATGTGCCACCTTGTGACGCATGGAAGCTGAGTGCCACAATATGAGATCATATCCAACGGTCTGCTTCAATGCATTACAAGGTGGTATTTGGATTGTCCTTAACCCCCACCCTTATCAAACCATACCCCCAGAAAGGTATCCTGCTTTGGGCACCTGAAATTTAGTTGAGGATGCAGCCCCCATCATGTTATACAGCCTTATGTTATTTTTTTGCTTGTAAAAATGCTTTTTTTTCTAGATCAGCATCTTTAGTTATTATACTTAACACGAAACCTCAGATTTTGGTGTCAACATTTATACCGCATGTTAGCGCAGTTTACTGCACAAGGTTAAACTAACAGTTAACACCTTCCTGATTTGTAATTAGGCTGTTAAGCAGCCCTTATATGACGTAAATATTTTACATTGTTTTTTTCTGATATTTAGAAATAAACAGATTTTGTACCAAGTTAGAACTCTGTCTCTTTTGATGGCTACTTGTAAACATTTGGTGTAATTTTTTTTTTAATAATAATTAGAACATTTTCAAATGTATTGGCATTATGTAAAGCTGTGTTAATGACCGTTGCTCATGAAAGCTCAGATTATTCAGGCTCTGTATATATATTTTCAGACCAGGGTGTTTGTGTTTAAAGACTGAAGATTGATACAAAATTCACTAAGAATATCCTATTAGCTTTAACATTTTTTTATATATATTTTATAAGGTTTATTTTTTTTACAGGCCACCTTCCAGACTGTTCCCTCAGTCTACTCCCCTATTTGGAATTATGAAATTATTTTGATACTTGACATAATTAAACGTTTTCTTTTGTTTCAAATGTGCTGCCTTTCAAAGGGTTACACACCTGGCACTTGAAATGGTGTGCAGTCCAACAGCTCATCTGTATTATGCATTTTTATGGCCCTCACCAATCTTAAAGCTTAGTCAGCTTATACAAGGATTTCCTTGGAGAATTGCCAACTGCACCTTCTCTCTGGAGGGTGGCGGGGGCCCCTTCAATCCAGGGTTGGGGATCTGAGCCAGCTGCCCAGTATTTCTGGGGACCACAGGTGGCGACCACAGTCACATTCACCTGTATGGGATACATGTCCCCCATTGCTGATTTTGTATCGTCCCTCCACCAGAGGCCAGTTGCGCTCTGACCTGGGGAAAGCTCTTTTATGGGGTTTGCAGGGCCCCCCAGTGCTGGTGGAGAGGGGCCATCCTGCCTCTCTCCTGTTGCCAGTATTTCAGCTGGGGTGGTCTGAGTGGGCACTGTGGGAGCGTCATGGTCAGACTCAGGAACAAGGGGTGGGCAGAGACCAGCAGCACTGTCACAAACCGGGTAAACAGGTCGGGTAGGAGCCCAGATGCAGGGGGATACAAGGGGTTCTGTCTGTACCCCACGATGCATTATGACAAGAGGGATGTTACAGACAGGTGCAAAGAAACAAACCACAGGCAGAATACTATGATATGGTCTGTATTGAAGAAGTTGGCAGGAAAAACAAGTACAGGTGGTAAGTCTCTTGGCAGGGAACTGGACACACAGCAGGAAGCCCACTGGCATGGCACTCGACTTGGGAGCCAGGAACAAGTCAGGATCAGGTACAGGGCAAGAGCAAAACAGTCCTAAAACTTCAATGCAAAGTCCCTGACTGAAGGGCAGAGCAGGCTTATATAGCCAGGGCTCAATCCAGGTAACAAGATTCAGCTGAATACGATAAATAAGGCCAGGGTGCACCAGAGTGAGAAGGGTGGCCACTAGTGGTTGTAAAACAACATGAGCGTCAATAAGTAGTGAATACTCCAGACTGAGTAGGGTGGAACCTGACAAGTACTCTGCCCTGATGCCAGCGCTTCTGCTGGGGATTGGGGATCTAGGTCAACTGGCCAGCTTTCCGGAGACCGCAGTCCCTGGGTCAACATCCTCAGATAACCACTCCATAAAATCCATGAACTCCATGGTTACTGGGGCATACTGTTGAACATGGTCGAACAACTCTTGATATGCCTGTTCCAGTTCCCATTCTTGTGTGACCAAATAATCCAGGTCAGCCCACAGCTCAGGCACGTTTGGGATCTCCTTCGCTCCTGGAAGTCTTACCGCCAGTGGCGACTCTAGAAACAATATAATGGGGGGGCACATAAGATACCACAGGCAAAACTGGGGGAGCAATTCTAATTTCCACCATTTAATCATATTACTGAAAAAACATATATACATATACATAATACTTGGTCATTCAACATGGGAAGCCTGAAGCCACAATTAAGTGCGACTAATCCTTGAAATAAATATTATAGAGTAATTATCACAATACCTTATCTTTTCCACTAAATGATTTCAGGGCCTTGAATGTTTTGTCTCCTGAAGTCACTACAAATTCAGGAGGGCGTTTTATCTCTGTATAAGTAAAAATGAAATAGTTCCTACTGTAAAATTAAGTGCCAGGAAACAGATAACCAAACACACACACCAGGACAGGTTTTTCCACACCGACACCCAGACACACACACAAGGACAGGCTTTGCCACACTGACACCCAGACACACACACCAGGACAGGCTCTGCGACACCGACACCCACACACACACACACACCCCAGGACAGGCTCTGCCACACCGTCACTTAAACACACACCCCAGGGCAGACTCTGCCAAACCGACACTCAAACACACACCCCAGGACAGACTCTGCCACACCGACACCCACAAACACACACTAGGACAGGCTCTGCCACACTGACACCCAGACACACACCAGGACAGGCTATGCACCACTGACACCCAGACACACACACACCAAGACAGGCCCTGTCACACCCACACACACCAGGACATGCTCTGCCACACTTACACCCAGACACACACACCAGGACAGGCTCTGCCATACCGACACCCATACACACACACCAGGACAGGCTCTGCCACACCGACACCCAAACAAACACACCAGGACAGGCTCTGTCACACCAGCACCCATATACACACCAGGACATGCTCTGCCACACTGCCACCCAGACACACACACCAGGACAGGCTCTGCAACACCGACACCCAGACACACACACACCAGGACAGGCTCTGCCACACCGACACCCAAACACACACACCAGGACAGGCTCTGTCACACCAGCACCCATACACACACACCAGGACATGCTCTGCCACACTGACACCCAGACACACACACACACACACCAGGACAGGCTCTACAACACCGACACCCAGACACACACACCAGGACAGGCTCTGCCACACCAACACCCAGACACACACACCAGGACAGGCTCTGCCACACTGACACCCATACACACACCAGGACATGCTCTGCCACACTGACACCCAGACACACACACCAGGACGGGCTCTGCCATACCGACACCCATACACACACACCAGGACAGGCTCTGCTATACTGATAACCAAAAACACACAAACAGCAGGACACAATCTACGACACAGACATCTACACCAGTATAGGTTTTCCACACTGCATTGTTGTTGATAGCCCCCTTAGTGTTTTTGTCCCTTGTATATTGATGCCGCAGCCAGCACCTTTTTAGTATAGATTAATGTGGTGCCCCCAGACCCTTGTATGATCGCCTCCAGCCAGCACTATTTGTATTAATGTCCCCAGCAAGCCCCTCCCTTTATTATTGATTTATGTGATGGCCCCATCACATATAATCATTAGACATGCATTTTTAACTACATAATAAGTATTTATCTCTTAAAATTGAAATATGATTAGACCCTGCTGCCCATATATATTAATATTAGCCCCTGCCGCCGATATAGATATGTATATATATATATATATATATATATAAATATTAGACCCTGACAGAATAACACAAAAACCTAGCTTTGCAGATATAGATAAATTGGAATTCACATAAAAACTGGGCATTAAAAGGTATAGATAAAACCCCTAAATTACAGGCATAGATCACAGGCTGCACACCCCAAAGCCAACCCAAATTATACACATAGGATTTGCCTCAAACAGCCCAGCACGAGTCAACTTTGTCCCCAAACAGCCCGGCCTGTGCCATCTTTGTCCCATAAACACCCTGCCTGTGCCATCTTGGTCCCCATGGCTCTAACACCCTGCTTGTGCCATTTTTGCCTTTCCACAATTATACACCTGATACTCACAAACACGTTTACAGTCCCTCCAGAGCTTCAGGCGGGTACAATTCCTCTGGATCAGCTCTGCGTAGCTTCCTTCCATTCTCTTTCCTGGAGCTAGATCCGGGTGGAAAGGAAGTGCCCCTCAGACTAGGAAGCAATCCCACCACTTGTCACAGAGCTGGAAAGTCCGACCGACTACCTCCACTGACTTGTGCTCCTTTAGACTGAAACAACACAGTTTTCCCGGTTTCTAGCCAAGACTCAGTGTAGGGTATAGCCAAAACAAAGACTGATTTATTTTAGACACACAGGGCTGGATATAGTAGCCAGCAAAACACATATTAACGTAAAACAAGATATTGGAACACAAACCACCCCCTTAATCTGCATCCCAGAGACAACAGAGTCAATAACGGGATTAACAATACAATAGGGGTCCCAACCTCCACTATCTATCACTGGCCAAAATCAGTTCCAGGGATGGCCTGGGTAAATGTCCGTAGTAGTGGCACGGGGCGGGGGGCACGTTGGGTCAGGGTGACTTATACAACATTAAACTAAAACAATGCCGGTCACTCCCTGGTTGCAGATCCTGGCTGTCTGCTAGAGATAATCCCCTCAACCAGTGGTGGGATGATATACTGCTGGGGGTGACACAGAAGCCTTTACAAAGTCAGGGCCCTTAGTCAATCAGGAGGAGGCTGGCAGTCAGGCCTCTCCAGTGGCCCCAGTGATGGAGGGTTCCGTCACATACAATATTGTATTATCAAAGGTTTTAGGTGCAGTTCATCAGGTCCTTGGCTGAGGCTCCATGACTGAAGCAGACGGTAACTAAAAAATGACCATCAGTCGGATGACATTTTATTGAAAGTGTCATGTGAAGGAAGGCATGCAAACTGTTTTTCCTGTCATAAGCAAAAAGCAAATACGGGCTGACTTTTAACCATCCTTTGTACCCACAGGCCACCAGCATGTCACCTACAATTTGTCAACTTAACTAGCTTCCCTGTCTTTGTCATTGTGAAAGTTTCATAGTCTTAAAAATATTTTAAAATGCAAGCCTACATTATAGAATGTTTTTGTTCTGTGTGACTAAAGTGCTTTGGTGTGTTTCTTCATCATGCTGGCAGTAAATATTTATAGGATGTTCTCATTCTCTATTAAAACAAAAACATATTTAAAAATAACAAGTGCTAATCTTGTGTAAATATAACAATTTTCCAATCCAGTTCTGCAAAAAATACATTCTAATTAATATATTCACTAATTGGATCAGAAATTTTTCTAACTCCATAGCAGCATATGCTTCTTTACTCTGAATTTCAGGCAAATGTTAAAATGTTTATTAAAAGCGAAATATTTTGCATTTAAGCTGACGTGATTGTGTCCTCAGATGCTTGTAGGGACAAGTATGAATCAATATTGTGCTCCCATCAAGCACCAGCAATGAACGAGTAGGAAAAAAATAATTTAAAATAAAATTATTAAAAAAATCTTCAATGGCTCGGACTTGGAAGCCAAAGGTACTTCTAGGACTCTGAAGCAATTCAAAATGCCGCAATGCCAATAAGACACTCCTGATCGATCTATAACAGCCATAGACGAGAGAAGGATTATCCAGATTTTTTAAACTTTTTTTACAATAATCATTTTATTTTTTTGGAACACATTTTATTAATTTCTATAACATAGGAAAAGCAGTTCATATCAGTATGATGGGATCTGAATTGTGAAATCACTTCCCTCTCTCCAATAATCCTTATGACACTGAGTGTCTTAATTCTCAATAACACTCCAAATGAACAACAGCCACCCCATAACCTAATTATGGGGTAATATAGCATCTGTGGAGAAGTGTATACAAAATATCGTGGAAATAGGCAAAAGGGACAGTTTGCCATCGCCTACTGAAAGTACTTTAGGCAATTTTGTGTGTGAAAGTAAGGCCAAATGTAGCCAAAGGCCAAATTAGGAAGGTGATAGAACTCCTGTAATGTTTGGAAGGATTTCACACCATCGGTAATCGGATGTACCAAGTGACCCACCAAGCGTACTCCTAATTCCTCCCACAAATTAAATCTAGGATCTACCTCTCCCTGCTAGAAATGGGGGTTGTTCCTAAAAAGGCAATGTGTGCTTTTGAAATTTGTGATATGCCGTCGGCTTCTGCCAAGATTAAACAGTACTGCATATCGGTGGATTTTGTCAATGGTCTAGTATTTCCTTCTTTGTGGCATGTAAAAGGAAAGTAAAGTTAGGACACACATTGCTGGTCCCTTACCCAATCTGTGTATATTGAGGTTTGGGTCTCCCAACACCCTTACCAAGCTTGCTATGCTGTACCATTTCACATTAGGCAACTTGACACATCCCTTATACTTCAGAAGCATGAATCTGATTAAACTTATTCTAGGTTTTCCTCCCTTCCATATGAACCTGGACATCTCTTTAGTAAATGAATTAATAATGGTGGGAGGGATCAGAAGTGGCAGCATTTGGATCTTATAGAGGAGCTGCGGGAAGGCGATCATTTTAATTACATTTATCCCCCCTATGTAGGATAGAGTGAGATGAGTCCAAATTTGAAAATGATGTTTAACTATTTGAATTCTCTGGGTATATAATTAAGGGTAAAAAGTATTGATAGGTCTTTTGATACCCAAGTGTGTAATTATCATGGCTGACAAAATGGAGACATTCCCCAAATGCCAAAGAGGCATTCAACAGCAACACTTCTGACTTTTATAGTAATAAGTTTATCTTATGAGATTACTTGATATCGCTGTAAGACATCAAGTAGAGGTGGTGGGGAGTTTTGTGGATCCCTAAGAAACAGAACCAGGTCATCTGCAAAGATAACACATTTCATCTCTACATTTAACCCCTTAACAACTTATGATGGGCCACACACGTCACGCAAAAATGGTCAGTGAATGACCAATGACGTGCCTGGCATGTCATGATATTAAACAAGCTTAGAAAGTGGTCTACAGTCACTTTCTTCATTTAAACAGTCTTGCTGTAATGCCTTGATGTCAGGTCATTTAGCAACATGGGGATCGGCATCAGGGGCCATGTCTGGCAGCCTAAGGCCTGGGGGGCAAGTCAAGTGGCCGATTGCACCATAGAATCAGCCCACCATACATGCACATCTTTTCTAATGCATATTGATGTAATAAAGCAAGACAAATATGATTCAAATGTGGTTTAACATAATTAATTTAATAGCAACAAAGTATGGTTAAAATAAAAGCAAAACCTATGGCTTTAACAAATGTATGTACAACATGCATTTAAACGAAATGTGAAACATTCTATTTGTTTACATTTAGAGATATGGATAAAGAATATTGGTTCCAATTTAACTCCTGTATAAAACTCTTAAAATATCTGATCAAACGGTCAGCAAAGACTTCATCAAGGGAAAACTTTCACGGACAATTTCCAGTACATCCTGAAACTGGACCTGTTCCAGAAGATCTCTCTCCACTGACATGAGCATTACGGCATCAAGCAGTTCTTGTCCCAATGGTTTTGACGAGTTTAAGCTTTCTGAATGCTCTCTCACATGACACATTGTTGAAAGGGTCAACAGGCACTCATAGGCAGTAGAAAGATTTTCATATGCTGCGGAATAAAGATTGTATTATACCAACAACCTGTGACAACAAAGAAAGCACTGCTTACAAGAACTGCACTTTGATTCCTGTTGCACATCAATCAGTTTGTCAGTAGGTGAAATACAGTCCTCCTCATCATCATCATCAAGAATTATTTCCACTTTCTTTGCCTCATCTTCAGAAAGACATTCTGTAAGATTTGGAAATAAGTTGGCAAAACGTATTAATTCGGTTTTGAGAGAGCATTTATTTACGTTTGCCAACTGAGAAATTCTCTCCGGTGTCCCTCCATCTAGCACTTTGGTATCTCTCCTAATTTTCTCAAAAGTGTGAGGATCCAAGAAGTGGGAATCCATGATCAATTGCTTATTTTCTGAAAATCTCTCTGTCACGTTTTGTATGATTTGGTCTAGAATTGTTCTGAACACAGTAGATCGAAAGCATTGCACTTCTCATCATGTGAAGATTCTCCAGCCAAGCACTTTTTTCGTGCCACTTTTCAAGCTGGAAGGATAGTCCCGACTTCCAAGGAGCTGAGAACATCACTTTCCTCAACTCATTTGTTTTTGTTGCAAAGTGTTCAGCCTTTTGTTTTACACTGCTGAAATAATTTTTTTAACTTTCAACCACTCTCCATGATACTATGAAGTCAAGGCCACTGGGCCTACAACATCAAAAACCTGCAAAAATATGTTTGCTGTTAAGATAGTCCTAAACTGACAAAGATTTTCAAAAAGGCCTCAGTTGCTCTGGGAAATTACACATAAAACTTTCAAGAGAAAGTTTTCACCAAAAACCCAGTTGAGGGCCTTTTTGTCCACCATCTTGTTTCTCCAAGTTTTTGAAACATCAGAAGTTTTTCCTGTCCATGTCTTTTATCCAGTTGATCTTTCCAGATATTCATTATCTTGTGGAAGTATCCAATAAAAGTTGCCAAGCGATTTAAGAGACCAAAAACATTGTGGCCTCCAATATTTGACAGCACTCTGAGAATCACCAAGAACCATTCTTTAATGGCTTGATCTTTTACATATCTTACAACCACTGTTGCTTGATATAAAATTCCAACATCTTGTGTGGAGTCAACCTGAATACGGAATCATTTCTCTCCATGCATCAAACTATTGCTGTAAATACTTTTCTTATTGTATTATTGGACAAAAATGTAACAAGAGATCCACGCCCTGTTGTCTGTTTTCCTGATGTTTTTCTATCTTTCAATCGCTGTTTTCTTTTTTCACCATCCTTAACACATTTTTGCAGATGGTTTTTAAGAGGAACATCATACTGCGAAAGAAGTAGGACATTTTCCAGAAAGTTGCCATAGTTCATTTCACGGTCATTTAAATTGTACAGTGATTCATTAGCGCCATGGGCATGAAATGGCAAACCCTGTTTTCCAAGCAGTTTCACAATATTAAATATATGATTCTCCTTCTTTCTTTTGGAGGCATGAGTCTGATTTATTAATGTGCCAATGCTTCTATTCTTTTTTCATAGAATAATAAGCACTAACGGCATCACTATGGCTTTTTGAAGACTCATGCTTAGTTATGCTATGCAACATGCAGGACAGACTAAAAGGTACTCCTGATGGATCACTAATAACAGACTCCGACATGTCTTCTGGTATGATATATTCCAATTCAGGAAGATCTTCAAAAACACCTGGGGAATCCACATTTGCTTGCTCTCTGCATTCGGATACCAACTCCTCCTCTGTTATGTGTATTTCTGCTTGTGCGCTCACCTCCTCTTCGATGAACATGCATGCTTGAAAGACCACTTGAGCCAGCAGAAACATCATCGGTATAAATTGGCACTACCAGCCTCAAACAGAATCTTGAGTCAACCTACTTTCGCTTCAAAACACATGGAAACCAGGATATGCTCAACAGATGGCTGTGGGCTTTTGCAGAAGAAACATTGTATTTTTGCTGTTATCTTTGAGGCAAACTATTTTTACTAAAAGCCCATGCACATGATAGCTGAGTGTCATGTTAAGGTAAAGTTTGTATGCATTCTAATGACTGGATTAATTCAGAAGAATCATTTCTATAAGGCTTCTGCATTTGGATTCGTACAAACTGCAAACTTAATAAAAAGATTATCAATTCATATGACTCTCCAAAAACAAGGCCACCCCCCCACATTGACAAAAACATAGCAAAAACACTCTGAATTTTCATGGGAAATTAGTGTAAACTATATAAACTTTAGCCCTATACCATGGAGCTTGAGGTCACATTCTCTCATCCTGATTGGAGGATTGGTGGAGAGGACATTATTGGAAGCTCCGCCATTTTGCTCTAAGATATTCTTGTGTGAATGTCTGCCAAAATGGCATATCTTCTGGTGAGGTCCTCCACCTGAATGGAAGGTCCCAGGATGCCCAGTCAGGTGGATGCACTGCTAATGCTATGTACCCCAACTCCCGTATAGCGGTGGCTCAGTATCCCCATGTAAAGCAGGAATATGTAACCGAGGAAGAGGGACAGGGAATCAGCCCTGTGATGGAACCCTCCATCACTGGGGCCACCAGAGAGGCCTAACAGCTAGCCTCCTCCCTATTGACTATGGGCCCTGACTTTGTAAAGACTTCTGTGGTTACCCCCAGCAGGATATCATCTAATCACTTGCTGAGGGGATTATCCCTGGCACACAGCCAGGATCTGCAACCAGGTAGTGACCGCCATTGTTTTACTTTAATATCAGACCCCCCCCCACACCTCATGGTGCACTATGTTGCCCCCCCTTCCCCCCAGTTCCACCACTACAGACATTTACCCTGGCCAAACCTTGGAACTGATTTTGGCCGGTAATAGATAGTGGAGGTTGGGACCCCTATTGTATTGTTCATCCCTTTACTGAGCCTGTTGTCTCTGGAAGGCAGCTTAAGGGGCCGGTTTTATGTTAATGTGTGCTTTGCTGGCTATATCCAGCCCTGTGTGTGAAAAATAAATCAGTCTCAGTTTCGGTTATACCCTACACTGAGTCTCGGCTATTGACTGGGAAACCGGGGAAAGAGTGTGTTGTTCTAGGCTAAGGGAGCACAAGTCGGCAGTGGTGACCAGTTTAAATTGGGTTTCAACTAAAGAGAGACCATGAATTGCTTTATTTTCCCACATACACACATCAGGACAGGCTCTGCCACACTGAAACACCAAACACACACACACACACACACATCAGGACAGGCTCTGCCACACTGACACCCAAACACACACACACACCAGGACAGGCTCTGCCACGCCGACACCCAAACACACACACCAGGACAGGCTCTGTCACACCCATACACACACACACACCAGGACATGCTCTGCCATACAGACACCTAAACACACACACCAAGACAGACTTTGCCACTAGGCAAATCTCCCGGGGGCCAGTCCAGCCCCGCTCACGCAGACCACACCTCAAAGTCCGGTGGGCCGCGTTTGGCCTGCGGGCCGCATGTTGTCCCTCCAAGAGGATGTTTAACTAAATTTGGGTCCCCTCTTATATATTGCTGGTCACACATTGTGAGGTCTCTGAAGAGACCATCACAATCTATCCTCTATAATTGGGGGAGAAGTGTGATGATAGCAGCATGTGCCTCGTGGGCATACAAGGGTTAATTTGTATATGTATTTTTAAAACTGATTGTCTTGCTGCCATTATGTTGATGTGATCTCTTGTGATCCCATTATGTTGGTCTGAACTATTGTATCTCAGGATGTTGACTGATTATCTACCTGCAGGATGTAACTAACTGTGTGCTTTGCTGGCTATATCCAGCCCTGTGTGTGTGAAAAATAAATCAGTCTTCGTTTTGGTTATACAAAAAACAAAAACTGTCTGCGCTTCTTACCCTAATAAAGTTGGCAACAAATATATAAACATAATATAAATGAGAGGTTTTGGTTATATGAATTGGCCAAAGCATAATTAAGCTCACCCGCCACGTCAAGGCACACTCTCAATAGGGTGAGAACCTACGCTCACCTCCTACGTAGTGGACACACAAAGCAGTTTATACTGCTACCAAAACCTTATTAATGTGTTGGGGGAGGTGCAATTAAACCTCCTCCCCATTAACCCCTGGACAGCAAGCTGCAACCAGACTGATGAGGAGCCAACAACCTCAAATATGTGCAAACAGGGAAAAGAAAAAATGTCGGTGCGCTAAGCTAGTCACAGGCTCAAATAATACAAATGTATAATACGAGGTCTACCAAACAGGTGTAAGCATGCTGCAAAAACAGTGTATTGGCTGTACAATGTATACAAAAAACAAAAACTGTCTGCGCTTCTTACCCTAATAAAGTTGGCAACAAATATATAAACATAATATAAATGAGAGGTTTTGGTTATATGAATTGGCCAAAGCATAATTAAGCTCACCCGCCACGTCAAGGCACACTCTCAATAGGGTGAGAACCTACGCTCACCTCCTACAAAGTGGGCACACAAAGCAGTTTTGGTTATACTCTACACTACAGTCTTGGTAGTGCCTGGGAAACCGGAGAAAGAGTGTGTTGTCCCAGGCTAAGGGTGCACAAGTCAGTGGAGGTAGTCGGTCGGACTATCCAGCTCCGTGACATTGGTGGCAGTGGTGGGATTTCTTCCTAGTCTGAAGGACACTTCCTTTCTACCGGGATTGATCTACAGGAAGGCAGACTTTGGTCGCCTTGAGGACATGGATGTGGTATCAGAGTTCCAGGGGCTACTGCGGGTCATCCTCTCCCGCTACACCACTGCTCTGCCTACGGAACAATACCAGAAACTCAGGCAACAGATTGAGGTTCACTATGGCAGGTGGCACTCCAGGAGGCTGTTATATGCTGGGGTCGGTGTCCTCCAAGCTCTGAACAAAAGATTAGAGACCAGCGGAAACTAAGGATGTCATTCATGGTGCAGCAACCCCAGGAGCAATGTGTATCGGAATTGGACAAGCTGGTCCAACAGGAGGTAGAGCTGGAAAATCACTATAGGGCTCTGCAGTGTCCTGCAGAACAAGCATATTGGAAGACTTCAAAAGAATGTTCCCCAGAGGGCTATGACTTTGGTGGCCCGGGATTATTATGGGATAGTCTTCAGGAGGATCCGGACTTCGGCAGTACAGCGGGGTGGCCGATTGAGGACATCCGAGATTTTAGGGAGCTGGACCTCCCAGATGCACTAGGACTGAGAGGTGATTTAGACTTTTTTAATTACACAGGAGTAGGAACTGGAGAATGCATATAAACAACTGTTCAACTGTGTTCAACAGTATGCCCCTGTGTCCATGGATTCTGTGGATTTATTTGATTTTTTATCTGACGGTGTTAACCCAGGAGAGGTGAATGAGACTGCTGTCTCCACACCTGGGTCCTTAGAATGCTGGGCAGTCCGCCCAGATCCCCAACCCCCAGCTGAAGAGCTGACAACAGGGTAGAGCTCCCCGCACCTGCAACAGCTGCTGGGAACCAGGGAGATGCGGCACCCGGAGCACCAGGAAGGAGTTGCAGGCATCATCACTCTCCACCCTGTCCAGCGGCAGATCCCAATTCAGGGAGCTTAGGATATTGTCCTCTCTCCCCAGTAGCTGACAGAGGGCCGGGACTGACTAAAGTAGACACCCCAGGATATTTCAAATAGTGGTATTTTAACCCTTTCCATGCCTTAATTCTACTACTTGCCTTTGTCAAAGTTTGGGTAATAACTTAATTATACAAAAAAATAATACCACGACAAATGTTGGCAGTGGTACTAGTTCATGGGAAGTGTTAAAATACCACTATTTTATTGCCCAGAAAATAAGTGAACTCAGAAAACATATTATTCTATGTTCAGTAATATCTCCTAAGTAAGTTTAGCTGCCCCAATTCAAACTACCCCATACCTCCCACCTAAAAAAGTAAAGTATATATTTTTTGTATATTTCTATTTTTTAATCGATTTATCTTAGGTAAATGGGGTGTGCTGTAGGGCGTGGGTTGGGTATTTGTAAAATTTTGTATATGGCTACATATAATGGGATATTTAAAAAAAAAAATATATATATATATATAGATGTGTATGTATATACACTCACTGCCCACATTATTAGGTACTACTTGCTAGTATTGAGTTGGACCCCCTTTTGCCTTCAGAACTTTGTGGCATACTTTCTACAAGGTGCGGGAAACATTCCTCAGAGATTTTGGTCCACATGGACATGATGGCATCATGAAGTTGCTGCAAATTTGTTAGCTGCATATCCATGATGCGAATCTCTCATTCCACCACATCCCAAAGGTGTTCTATTGAATTGAGATCTGGTGACTGTGGATGTCATTGGAGTACAGTTAATTCATTGTCATGTTCAAGAAACCAGGTTGAGATGATGTGAGCTTTGTGACATGGTACATTATCCTGTTGGAAGTAGCCATCAGTAGATGGGTACACTGTTTATCATAAAGGGATGGACATGGTCAGCAACAATACTCTGTCGTGTTTAAACGATGCTCAGTTGGTACTAAGGGGCCCAAACCATTGATACCAGGCAGGATGGATCCATACTTTCATGTTGTTTATGCCAAGGTGTGACCCGGCCATCTGAACGTCTTATCTGGAATCGAGACTCATGAGACCCGGCAATGTTCTTCCAGCCTTCCATTGTCCAATTGTGGTGAGCCTTTGGGAATTGACAGTGGCATCCTGTGTGGTCTTCTGCTGCTGTAGCCCATCGAGGGTCCCGGAACTGGGACTTTTTTTTTTTGACGGAGAGAGAGGGGCACCGAGCGGTCGCTCATGAATACATTTTCAAAAAATGCTCTACAAAGGGGTACAAAGGTTGAGGGGGTAGATAGTGAGAAGGGGGGAAAGGGAGTAGATAGTGAGAAGGGGAGGAGAGGGGGTAGATAGTGAGAAGGGGAGGAGAGGGGGTAGATAGTGAGAATGAGGAGAATATTGAAATAAAGTGTTACACCTACCGTGCCCACCCAGGTTCCGTGGAGTGCATCCTCCAAGCACACCGTGCTGCTGCTCGCCCACAGCGCTCGCGAGATGACGTTCACTTTGCATTACTTAGTGGTGCGGAGCAGCTTTCTCCGTTTCAGACGGCTATCACGACCCAGAGTGCCCAAAGATGGAGTTTAGGAGTTATTGCGCAGTAGCGGAGTTGGACAGGGCCTTATGCAGGGCGACCGCACTCTCCAGGGTGTCGAGCACCTAGGGTTGTGCAGCCACAAACCAGCACCCTGACATATCAGCGGATGTTATCCAGTTCAAAACAAAGTAATAACCTGCAAGCACCCTGGAGCAGGTATGAGACATAACAGAACATAGAAATGGGCAGGATGCTGCAGGCGGTGAGCATGGAAGCTAAGCAAAGGATATAGCAGAAACATAGCAAGCAAGGGGGACAGAGCGAGCAAGATACAGAGAAAGCAAGCAAGAAACATAACAGACAAGATATACATGATACAGGGCACAAGACAAGGAATAAACATAACCAGACAAGACAGGACACCCCCCTGCCGGGGATACAAGACAGGACACCCCGCTGCTGGGGATACAAGACAGGACACACCGCTGCCGGGGATATAAGACAGGACACACCGCTGCCGGGGATACAAGACAGGTTACATCAGACTGACACACATAAATACAGGAACTAGCCTAGGACTGTATGATAACTATTGGTATGCTTAGCCCACCACTACGCCAAAGTACTCCGATGACGGTGGGTCCTAACGCTAATCCCTGCTGACAGTGATACAAAACAAACTAAACATGAAACCCAAACACATAGCAATGAGAGACATACCTGTAGACTGCAGCCTGAGACAAACAGAACACACAGGTGGGGCACACCTTATAAAGGAAACAGAGCTAAAGCAAAGACCAAGACTGGAAGCAAGGAATCAAAGGTACAAGACAGAGAATAGGGAAATCCAGGAATGGATTACTGCAAAGGGAGGGAAACCGTAGCAAGACTAGAGAAACTATAGCAAGGCAAGGTAAACTAAAGACATGCAGCTCCGCAACCCGGATGGGGCCTGACACCCCCTTTTTTACACATATGTTGGTGTTTTGAGCCACAAGTTGGCATTTGTACTGATTTAAGTTAATAAATATATATATATATATATATATATATATATATTCAAATAAAATTATATACATATATTCACAGCCTGTCTCCGCTGTGATGGGATTGTTTTAAGCATTTTTAGATGGGCCTTCAGTATGTGTTCTGTGGTGAGAGCGGGGTCAAGGGCGGGCCAATGTCTAGGCCCTGTACGGAGTGATTAAAAATCTATACTGTGTCTAATCATGGAGAAAAGATTAGATGTTGATGGGTGAAAGCAGGAAGTTGGTAGTGGAAGGCAGTCTAAGGGGTTCATGTCAGATCATGTCGCTATTTGGATCATAACATCTTCGGAACCCTGACCTCTCCATTGACTCTTTTCCGGGTGGGCATTGCTGGCCATAGAACTGTATGGAGGCGCTGGGCTATCTTGATGGGATTGTACCTTTTATCATGTTTGCTTTATATATATCTGTGCTGTCCTCAATAAAGAGAGTTCTGTTTTACCCCTACACTAAGTCTCAGATAGTGCTTTGGGGAATATGAAGGGTTAATCCATTGAGAAATTAAGCTTTCAGCGGCAAGAAAGATCTCTATGGTGGAGCTAAGCAGTCCAAGTACGGGTCTCTATCACAGTCTATATGTTAATTGTATATGAAACAACACCACACAGATAAAGGAAAATCAGATAACAACCTTGATGAATCTTTAAAGAAATAGGAGGAATGGTCAAACGATAGGAGACAGAAGGCCTGGAGGCAACAGATCAAAATATATGTATACCTGGGAAATCTCTAGGTTTGACCCTAACTCTCCCCTGCTGTTTTCCTGGTTCTCCGGGTCACGCTCCTCCTTCTCATGGGCAGGGTAGTGGTAAATGACCACACCCACTGCCAACCAGTTTAATGATAACTGGAGCTAGGCTGCCCTTGTCTATGAGTATCTCTACCTTCTCATAGTTAACCACACCCTTTGTATAGATAGCCGCACCTTCATCTGTGTGAAGCTCCTGCCCTCTCATGAAGTCACTCTCTCAGGAGAGGGAGAGCTGCATGTAGCCTGTCCTGGGAAGTTACAATGCTGTAACTGTGGGCACGGCTTTAACAGAAGAACATATTGAATGCAATAATAATCACCAGGAAAGTGAGTTGGAAACCTTACCTTGTAACAAGACATGTTCATATTCCATTATTAAGCCCTATCTATTATGCCATTTGCTGTCCATTATTTTTTGCTTCAGAATAAACTTTTAAGATTCTGAATAACAAAAGATTTTTTTTACTAATTGCTGAAGAACTGTTCCTGGAGGTTATCTGGATTTGCAATATATATTTATTTAAGTCCTTCCATGCTGAGCTGGCAGCCTAGGGTGTGCGGGCTGCAGTGAACACAAGCTTTAGTGATGGTGGGTGAGACCGTGTATGTATATATATATGTGTGTGAGTAGTATGTGTGTATGTGTGTATTAGTATATGCTTGTGTGTGTTAGTTAGTATATGATGTTAAAGTGTATGTGTGTTATGTATGTCATGTAAGGTGTTAATGTGGTGTTAGTGTCAGGGGAGAGCCTAGGGTTAGATGTGAAAGTTGGTATGTATGTACATGATTGATGCCTAAACAAGTTTGTGTGTTAGTTTATTCATGTGTTTTATTTATGGGGGTGTACTGAAAAAATAGTGCACCCAGATGGGCCACAGCGGGGTCACATTAGGTTACCCCACAATAATTGTGCAGAAGATTGTACTACCCT
Organism: Spea bombifrons; assembly: GCF_027358695.1. NCBI lineage: Eukaryota > Metazoa > Chordata > Amphibia > Anura > Pelobatidae > Spea > Spea bombifrons. The sequence continues at coordinate 7,767,971 of NC_071097.1, forward strand.
TCTCTCCTTTTCTTTTCCTTCTTACTTTCTTACATCTCCTCTCATCCCTCCTTTCTCTCTTCTCCCTCTTGTCTCCCTCTTCTTTTTTCTCTTTTCTTCATTCTCTTTCATCTGTTCTCCTTTCTTAACTCTTGTCTCTTATTCTCTTGTCTCCTTTTCCTGCTACCACTTGTCTTTAATTTCTTTTCATTTCTGTCTCCTTTCTCACTAATGAACAAAATGCAAAAACATTTTTATTTTGAATACACTCTGGCCATCCCCTGCGAGCAATCCTTCAAAGTTTGTCCAGGAAATGGCTCAGTAAAAGGTGGCAACCCTAACCCCTGCAATGAATAGAATCAAACCTATGAAAGATAGCGGCATGTTGCCATAGCCTGAAATAGTCTCAATTCTTAATAAGCAAAAACTATTAAGGGTACTTATTTATCAAGAAAGCAAATATTTGATCTTATCCATTTTGTCAATCTTTGTATATTCAGTCTGTCTGGTACAGTAAAAAAATGTAGTAAACGTCTGTGTATGTATGTGTGTGTATATATATGTACCGTATATATTATATCTAGGTTCAACTTCTGTTGTAATGATAAAAGAGTAGTTACATGTTTTATGTTTCTCCGGTATGGACTAAAATTGTCAACTTAATCTACATTTATTCAAACAATTACATTGTCCAGGCACCCTTAATTACTTTAGACTCATGCTCTACATGGAAACATATTAACCATCTGCGCATTTCATGGCACATTTGTTAAGGCAAAACTTGGTTATTCTTCTAATTAGAAGCAGAGCTCATTAATGAAGATTAATTGATTGCTTTACTTTGTAACTCATTGTGCTCATAAGACAATTTTCAATCATTTATAACGTAATAATTTGATGTTTTAAGGTTTAATGATGTGTAATTGGCTCACATTGCCTGGAGAATCACAAACTCTTTAGCTTTTTTGCTAAAACTGCCTTTCTATTGTATGAAGGGGTATTCTGTGACTGATTGGCATTTTTCCTTTTAATGTGAAAAAACTATGATTCATGTCTGAAAGCAGGGATCAGTGTATGGAAGCCTGTAACTTTGTCTAGCTTTTGGTATCCATAATAACAACTAGTATACTGATCTTGCCAGAAATTGAGGAACAAAGTTCAGATCTGAAAGATCCCACTGTGATGTGACAGGACACCTGCCAAAGCCAACCTCCCCAATTATTATTATTATTATACTTTATTTATAAACTGCCCCTTTTATATTTTTGCCCCCTTGTGTATTGATGCCCCAGCCAGGCTCCCTTTACTATTGATTAATGCCCTCCCACAACCTTGTGTATTTCCCCCCTTTGTGCATTTATGACTCCACACCTTTGTATATTGATTCATGTGATGCCCCAGCCAATCCCCTCCCTTGTGTATTGATGCCCGCACCCATTTTGTATTGGTTAATGTGATGCCCAGCCACCCTGTTGTCTATTGATACCCCCACTGCCATGTGTATTACCCCCAGCTACACACACCCTTTTGTATTATTTAATTTTTGTCCCAAGGGAATCCCCCCCCCTTGCATTTGGATCCACTTTCCTATAACCCCTAACAATTTTTTTGGTAATACTTACATTTTTTGGTTTTTTTTTTCCCTGCTATCCTCCAACGTGACAATCCTCTCCCTGTCAGGAGGAACTCTTCTGTGGGCCTGCCCCTTGAACGTCACGTCTTAAAAAGGGCGGGACAAAGAGCTGGGGAACTGCTGCCACTGGGCGGCACGTTGTGTGCGTTAGGCAGCCGATGGAGGCGGTCTTACAGCCCACGGACCGGCCTGCCCACTGGGGAAATATCCCAGACGCCCCTGGTCTAGAGACACCCTCTTGAGAACGTGTTTATTTTTTAATGGGTGGCGCCATCTTGCAGTGGTACTTGTGACTGCTTTCCAGAGCGGTAACAGTGAATCTTGGGGTGGGTTTTTGGGTGTTGCTGAATACCTCGCTATCGAGGCATTTGAGCAACAGTGTTTAAGCTTGGAAAGTGATCGTTGATCGCCTCCAAAGCTCTTTTAAATCAGGCGTCCTATGCCACAATGCTGCAGTTTTCAGTCTTGCTGAATGCCTCAACACCGCTTTCTACACTTGTTTAAAATAATGATGTGCCAGGCACATCAAATGTTGCTCCTGGGATGCTTTCTCCCATGACATGACTGGCAGGTCAGTTTGTCAAGGATTGTCTTTCAGATTGTAAACTTGTAGGCAGGACCCTGTTTACCTAATGTATCGGTTTGTGTTGGTCTGTCAGTTCTAGTTTAGTCATACCCCTTGAATATATGTATTGTATGAACTGCTGCATACATTTTGGAGCTATATAAATAAGATATTAATGATAATAATTGTTGTATTCGTGTTCATCTTCGTGGGGAAAAAATCTTCGTATTCCATGAATATTTGCCCGTTCCTGTGCTCGGTTCGGGTGAATATTCGTGTACATTCTTCGTGTTCGTTTTTTTAGCGATAGAACCCACCAATATATTGGAGTACTTTGGCACAGTGGTCGGCTAAGCATACTATGGCCATAATATGTGACCAATCTAGTTATCCTAGAAAGGGGTTCTATTCATGTCCTTGTCTAGTCTGTCCTGTTCAGACCTGTGATATCTGTGTAGCCGTTTCAGCCATGTCATGTTTAACCTGGTCAGTCATGTCAACCCTGCACTCTGTTGTCTTGTCTTGAGCCTCGGTAGAAGGGTGTCCTATCTTGAGCCCCAGTAGAAGGGTGTCCTGTCCTATTTCTGTCTGATCTTGTATTTAGCCAGTCTCTGTTACCTGTATTCTTGATTCTGTAACCTGCTTCTACTTCTCTGGCTCTGCCTTTCCTGGCTTTGCATGCAGGATATCTCTAGATCCTGTTACCTCTACTGGATACCTCCCACTGCTATTTCAGAGTCCTGGTATGTGGCCGCACAACCCTGATGGCCCAACTCCTTCCGTGACAGCATCCTTGTTCTTTCTCAGCGTTTTAACTACTGAGTACCCAGTCAGTTATATTTGGTTAATGAGTAGCTGCTGCAGCTCATTAATTTAACATGGTTATACCATGTGTTAAACTCCCATAAACATCAAACAGACTATCGGTATCTTTTGCAACAGTATCATTTGTACAAATCCTCCCTGCCACCTTCCAACAGTGTTTGCATTTTATGAATGCACAGCTTTCATAAAACAACATTGGCTTGTTTTTTCATTCCCTAAAACAGATCATTAATTCTATCTCCATTGTGAAGCATGTGCTGGGTGTAACCTTCTTACCTGCGACTGCTATGGGCGTAGCAGTCTCCCGCAGACGCCGCCAGACTGGAGCCTCGCATCGCAGCGCCATCCCCAATTCAATTTACTCCATCAAACAATATAGTTTTGAAAACTAGACACCCCAGGGTATTTCAAATGCTGGTGTTTCAACACATTTTACCACCAGCCTTTGTCAACGTTGTATTTGTGTGTGTGTTTTTCACTGAAATTCTACTTTAGGTATGAATTTACAGTTCCTGGTATATGTCACTGTCAAACACCCCAATATGGGTTCAGCAACCTCTCTTGAGTACAATGATACCACCCATGCATGGGTTTGTTAGGTTAGGGGCAAAAAATCCACATTTGGGGGGTGCACATTTTTTATTTTGACATCTGGTCAGTCTGTGCCTATGTCAGGGTCCCGCATCGCTTCCTCCGTTCCCTTCAGTCAGTGCTCAGTTATTGTGCCGAGTATTCGTGCTTTCCTTGCTTATCCTTGTTAACCCCTCGTGTACCAAAACCGGCTATCCTGACTACGTTAACCTCTCGTGTACCAGACCTGGCTATCCTGATTTTGTTAACCTCTCGTGTACAGACCCGGCTATCCTGACTACGTTAACCTCTCGTGTACCAGACCCGGCTATCCTAATAACGTTAACCTCTCGTGTACCAGACCTAGCTGCCCTGTTCACGGTGCTGACTCTTCACCCACATATCGTACTCTACCGATTTCATTGAGCGTTGTTGTACTTGTATGACAGTCGCTGACAGCGTATGCCGTATTTGGGACATCTTTGAACCTGGCCAATTAAATTTGCACCATCAAACCATACTTAAAAAAAAAAATGGACACCTCATGGATATTTGAGATGTTAGTATTTTAATTATTTCCATTCCAGGTTTTTTTTGGAAGATACAGCACCCATTTTAGCACTGCCTCTTTTTGTTTTTTATATTTTTGGACTTTTGTTTACATTTTCTTGGAACTGGGTGGTTCTCTTGATGGTGACATAACTGTATGATTTTTAAACGTTACCAATTTTTTTTACTAATCACAATCTGCTTAGAAAGCTGAGCTCCATTGACTTGCATGATTGAATACAGTACCTGAGGTTCTGGAGAGACGATCTTGGAAACTTGTTGATCGCTTGATAAGCTCTTTTAAATCGGGCATCTGCCTTCATACAGTCTATGGCGGACATTGGCAGACATTGATGCCCTGGGCAGGGGCCACACGGGGGCCCTGCTGCCAATCTCAGTGTTGCTGAATGCCTCAACATTGAGGCATTACAACAACACAGTTTAAGCTTATTTAATGTCATTGGTCATTAAGGAGTGAAAGGAGCCAATGACCGAGCCACCTGAATCAGGACCCACCAACGACCAAGGACAAAATCTATGCCAGAACTTCTACTTGGAAATTCTCCACCTCTGGAGCCTAACTGAGATAAAGCATTAGCTGGTGAGATAAAGCATCAGCTATTCATTATCCCCACTTGATACAAGCACTGCCCTTACCCACATATTCAGCTGAAGGCACCAAGGCACCAAGTGCTGCAATAAACGAATCACAGATGAAGAGGAGAACTTCACTGCACCACTGAACTCCACTGATCATGGATAATGTCCAAAATTGAATCACATTTTGTAGATTAATCATGTTGCTACTAAATGATTTATGTAACATGAATATAACATTTACTTGTTAGTAACCATAAATATCTATTTGATAGTTTTAGTAGCACCTTAAAGTAAAACTATGTCCATTGTTTTGAGCCCTTTACTAATTGCAATGCAAAGTATACTGGGCTGCAACTACAGGTAGAAAGACACAAGTAAACTTGTTCAGGCTTACCTTGTGGGCTCACTAAGAAGCTGAAGGTGCTCCGTCCAAAGAACTCTAGAAAAATGTTATAATATTAATGAAAAAGGTGGATTGTAGAATTCATCTTTCCTTTCCTTATTGCCCTATAATGTATGTAATATTTATCACAAAAGTCTCATAAATAGTAATTTTATTATTCAGTATTATTTTTTAACTTACTACCTATCTACCCTTCTGCTAGTTACAGATGCCGATGGGAGGTACCCCCAGGCCACAAGGTGCCAACTCTCCCCTGCTGAGCATTATTGAACTACTGTCTGTCAAATGCTTAAAACACTATCCTACAAGACCACTTTGTAGACTTGACCCTAGGACTGAATGGTGCCAGCCCACCCTTAGCAAAAAGTACCCTTTTTAGGATTTATCAGTTGACAAAAAAACAATAACACTGGTGATACGTCACTTATGCGTAATTTTGTCTGCTTATTTAAGTTAAGAAAACCATGCCTCTTGCTGTATACATTGCTATTTTTTCTGAAAATAGACACATTAATAGAAAGACAGCCTCCCTGCTCCAGTTTCCTAATTTACAATATCCAGGTGACATTCCGCTGCTGATAAACGATGATAGCATTGCACCTTTAAACTCATGCCAACTGAAAATCTGTTCAATCATTTACTAGAACTCTACAATTTCCCATTAGGACATGGTCATGTGAAAGCAAGGAAATAATATTTTACCACTTAACTCATTCTGCTCCAAGGATAGACTGTGCAAATGAGTTTTATTTGGCACTACTAATAACCAGCTACGCTTTAAGGTAAAGAGCTGTAAAAGACGATTTGTTGGGAATCAGTGCTGTCTGACATGGTAGTTAGGATTGTATTACAGTATTTATAGTTAGAGCTCTAAGTGAGAGCTAGGAGTTACCTTGCTTTATTTTCTTTTGTTTATTCATTTCTAATACAGATCTCCCAAAACCCGTTCTATTAAATAAGTTATACTTTTGGTTTTCGGCCTTTCTTTGGCCGTACTGTCTGCCTTAGACTGGAAATAGTGATAAAATCCCCCTTTATACCACTCACATAATGACTAATATCATAACGCTGCCACCACCACCATAGTTTAGAAAATGGGTGCCTTTGTCCCCCAAGCATATCAGACTAACAACCCACAATATATCCATTAGCGCAATATCTATGTGATTTCAAATTACCAATAAATTGGTCTTATCAGGTAACGTGAGTCCAGGGACGTAACCCTGGTCCCCTGTGTATGTATACATAAACACATATACATACATCCCGCTCCCGCTGACGACTCCTGCAACTTGCTATCCGGCTGCTCACACACTCTGCGAGCAGCCTCGGTTTCACTGGGTGGTCAGGTGACCCCTGATACGGTCCTTTCTCCCCGTGTCCGTTTAAAATAGTTTAGAAAGGGCCATTCTGACCTAGATTGGTACGTTCCAGGTCGGAAGGGCCTTTTCTAAACTATTTTCAACGGACACAGGGAGACAGATTACCGTATTTGCTCGATTATAAGACGACCCCGATTATAAGACGACCCCCCAAAATCAAAATATTAATTTAGGAAAAAAACAAAAAGCCTGAATATAAGACGACCCTATAGGAAAAAAGTTTTACCAGTAAATATTAATTCATGTAAATATATTTTTTAAATTTCCTTTTATTTGCCAACCTGCCCCCCCCAGTTATGCCACTCTGCCCCCAGAAATGCTTTATACCCCCCCTATTTGCCACTCTGCCCCATGATATGCCTTATACCCCTATATGCCACTCTGGCATATAGGGGGTTAAAAGGCATATCATGGGGCTGAGTGGCATATAGGGGGTTAAAATGCATTTCTGGAGGTATATATGCATATCATGGGGCTGAGTGGCATATCATGGGGCTGGAGGTCCAGAAATGCATTTTAACCCCCTATATGCCACTCAGCCCCATGATATGCCTTTTAACCCAGCATGTACTGGCTGCCTTGGCTTGATAGGAGTGTGATTGCTGCTAACAGCAATCACACTCCTATCAAGCCAAGGCAGCCAGTACATGCTGGAACCTGGGGATGATAGTAGTGGGATTACAGCCTCCCTATGCCATGCTACAACCCCCACCCCCCTTACACATCCATGCTATCACACACAAACACACATTCACAAACATTTAACTACTCATTCATTCCATTAATCACACATACTTCACACATTAATCACACATACTTACCCAAAAACCCTCCCCCACCCCCTTACCTGAACTGCAGATCTCTCACTCGAAGACTTCTGCAGGGGACCGGCTGTACCAGCAACTTCTCTGGCCCCGCCCCCAGAGGAGGGAGGGGGAGATAGAGTTCTGTGAGGAAGCTACAAGCTTCCTGTCCTCCTGCTTCTAACGGAAGAGACGCTGCTCGCGACCGGTAAGCAGCATGGCCCCAGCCATTTTTTTGGGGTCTGATTAGAAGACGACCCCGATTATAAGACGAGGGGTATTTTTCAGAGCATTTGCTCTGGAAAAAACCTCGTCTTATAATCGAGCAAATACGGTATTTACACCAAACAGATGAAAATAAAATGGAGAAATTAACAGTAAACCTAACTACTCACTTTGACAGTAAAGTAACAGTTTTTCTGTCCATAGGGTTCCGGCAAGGAGGAGATGCTGACCATGTCCATCCCTTTATGTCCATCTTCTGATGGCAGGATAATGACCATGCCACAAAGCTCACATAATCTCAAACCGGTTTCACCCATGGCCTCCACAGTCACTAGATCTTAATGCAATAGAGCACCTTTGGGATGTGGCGGAACGGGAGACGGCAGCCGACAAATCTGCCGCAACTGCGTGATGCCATCATGTCCATATGGACCAGAATGTCTGGGGAATGTTTCCAGCACCTTGTAGAAAGTATGCCACAAAGAATTAATGCAGTTCTGAAGGCAAAAGGGGATCCAACCAGTGTTCCCTCTAAGCTGTGCGCTTGTGCGCGCGCACATAGCTTTATTAGAGAGCGCACATGTCCAAAAACTGTGTGCACAAATTTTTTGCTCTGTGAAACTTTTTGCACAAGAGAAATTTTCTGCGCACGCAGAAAAAATAGATGGAACATTGGTGATGACCCTCAGCCAGCTCTCCATGTAAATGAATGCCCCATTGCCCCCCACACCCTTGTGTATTGTCCTCATCCATTTTCTTTGAGAGATCCAGGTGCTGTGGTTGCAGTAGGATGTGTCCAGGCCAGGGCTTATCTTTGTACAGTATTTCCCCTGTCTCTTCTTTTGTGTTTTAGTTTTTTTCCTGCCTCCACCTTTGCTATCCCAGTTTGGAGTTAATCGAAGTATGGAAAATGCTACACCCAATCACAAATGGAGTCTTGCTGAGCCAATAGAGACGCAACTCCCACCTAGGAAGTGACTTGACGTGGCGCATTAAGGAACTTCACATTTTTTATCTTTTATGGAAATAAAATTAATTATTTAAGTGTGTGTGTGTGTGTGTGTATTATTATTATTATTTTTTATATTCCTTTGTTATGTAGTTGTCACTGCAGATTGTAGGAAGTGCTAGTGCCTGTACCTTTAGAGGGAGGCTATAGAAAATGCTAATTTGGTTAGTGAACCAGCTTGGTGAAGCCTTCTGCTTTCCCTCCTCCAGTGTGAGGATTCGTGGACTGTTGTACAAAAGCAAACATAGGGGTTTAATGTGAGTGAATTTGCAAGATAGTCCTGGCTATTTGTGGATTGTTGCTATAACAGACCACCTCAATATCAGAAGCACGTCTACGGCAGAGACCTGATTTAAACTCCTTGACTTTGCTATACATTCTAATTTCCAGATTATTAATACGTTTCTGCTGCGTAAAAAGCTTGGCTGGCCCTGTATAATGCATAGCTAAGTCAATGTGATGTCGCTGGAAAATCCCTGACCTTTTAATTATGCACTATACAGGAGCAGCTCAGCCCTTCTAGCAAGAGGAACCTGTAAGTATGGGCCCTATGGACTCTCCCGTCAACCCTCCTTCCAGGGAATACTCTCCAATTAAGGAAGTGACTGCTGGAGACTTTCTCCTGCCTGATGAGCCAAGACAGGCTTATCCTAGTCAAGCAGCAGCAGCCCCTCAGTCCTAGCTTCCTGATTGATGGGTAGTGTCACCTGACCAGGGCTGACCAATCAGAGAGAGGGGAAACTGGGCAGGCTGCTGATTGGTTGCTGGAGTCAGCTGACTAGGCTCAGCCAATCAGGGGCTGCCCCTCAGCCCTAGCCTCCTGATTGGTGGGTGATGTCACATGACCAGGGCTGACCAATCAGAGAGAGGGGAAACTGGGCAGGCTGCTGATTGGTTGCTGGAGTCAGCTGACTAGGCTCGGCCAATCAGGGGCTGACCCTCAACCCTAGCCTCCTGATTGGTGGGTGATGTCACATGACCAGGGCTGACCAATCAGAGAGAGGGGAAACTGGGCAGGCTGCTGATTGGTTGCTGGAGTCAACTGACTAGGCTCGGCCAATCAGGGGCTGCCCCTCAACCCTAGCCTCCTGATTGGTGGGTGATGTCACATGACCAGGGCTGACCAATCAGGGAGAGGGGAAACTGGGCAGGCTGCTGATTGGTTGCTGGAGTCAGCTGACTAGGCTCGGCCAATCAGGGGCTGCCCTCAGCCCTAGCCTCCTGATTGGTGCGTTATGTCACAGAGAGACGTATGGTAGTGGCACTTTATTATTATTAATAATTATTATTTTGTTAAATGAATCATTAATAAGGACATTGGCTGTTTTTTGCCACTTGAATTTACAGGCACCAAGGTGCAACATTGTTAACAATTACCACCACATTCGCCACACCCGACTTTACAAGCCGGCAGTAGCCGGGTTTGAACTTACGAGCAACGGGGCGGAAGTCCAACACCTTAACCACAACTCCAAGTCAGAGATACAGGAAACTGCTTCTCTCTGTAGTATATTGGATTAGGTGTTAGCCCCTGCAAGCCACCATACTTTAGTTTATTTAATAGTTATGGTTAAGGAGCCAAGCTAGAGACTGTAAGGTCCTGTGTTCAATTCCTCTGTGCTCCATCTTGAGCGTTTACTCAGCTCTCTTGAACATTGTGTGGTTTTTTTTGTTGTTGTTTGGTGAGGGAGAAAAAAGCTATTGTTAGCAACCAGGTAGACCAAAATACAAGCCACCCAGTTGATGCATTTAAATTGAATGATTTAGTCAAAGAGATTTGGGTCACTCAGTCAGCATTAGCCATTTTCCCCACATTTGGATATTTATGTCATCATTCAGAGGCCATATAAAATTATGAACTTAAAAATTACCCCTGCATTGTATATTTATCCCACCGTACAGCCCCACATTGTGTATTTTTCCCACCAGACAGCCCCACATTGTGTATTGATTTATGTGATGAACCCTGTACTAGCAAGGTGTACCTAATAAAGTGGCCAGTGAGTATATGTTTCCACAATTTTCAAACATGTAAAATAAAACAAAATATAACACATGCAAGTCTGTCTGATTAATAGGAGACTGAAATTTAAATATATGATGTTACACTTACATTCACTAGGGCCACTTAAATATAGGCTTTAGTATATAGGGGCACAATGCATAGGACTGCATAGGAATGCAAGGACTATGCAACGTTAGCGATGGGTTTATCCAAATGACAGGAGAATTAATGCTGCGGACACTTAAAGCATGTCAGGATTCCAAGAAGATCGCTGAACTGTTAAAAGGTCAAAGGGGAATACCAATAGTGCAGTAAAGTATACAAAAACAAAATATATTATTGTCCAATACATATGTGTACTTAAAATATGTTAAAAGAAACCAAAGAACATAGAAAGTCAACTTGCATGTCATGGAACTGTTAATTATACAAAGGGCATTCATTTACAGACTTCTGTACTCCTCAGTAGATGACTGCATTAGGTTGCAGTCATTCCTTACCCAAATCTCAAGCTCTAGAAGAGAACATTAAGGACAATCTACTTCTCCGGCCAGAGCAGGTTTTTTTTTCCATTGCTAAGAAAGATGGGGATTGAGTCCATGCATCGGGGCCTGAATCATATAACTATTAAAAACAAACATCCGCTTCCTCTCATCCCTGAATTTTTCGATCGGTTACGGGGCTCTACTATTTCACAAAATTGGATCTTCGTAGAGCTTACAAGCTTATACGTATTTGTAAGGGGTATACCGTAATGCCCTTTGGGTTATGTAATGCTGTGTTTCAGAAATTCATCAACGATATTTTTTGTGATATATCATTTCAATTTCTCATTGTATACCTGGATGATATCCTGATTCACTGGACCTGCAATATCATCGCAATACGTTCTGCAGCGTCTATGTCAGAATATACCGTATTTGCTCGATTATAAGACGAGGTTTTTTTCAGAGCAAATGCTCTGAAAAATACCCCTCGTCTTATAATCGGGGTCGTCTTCTAATCAGACCTCAAATAGAGGTCTGATTAGGAGACTAAGATCCAGATCCCCCGCACCGCTGCAGGGGACCTGGATAAACAAAAAAAAATATTTTTCTCAATCATAGCTTTTATTAAAAAAAATAGTTTACATGAATTAACATTTACTGGTAAAACTTTTTTCCTTTAGGGTCGTCTTATATTCAGGCTTTTTCTTTTTTTCCTAAGTTAATATTCAGATTTTGGGGGGTCGTCTTATAATCAGGGTCGTCTTATAATCGAGCAAATACGGTATTATATGCCAAACTTGAGAAATGCCTGTTTGAAGTTTCTCGCGTCTCATTTATGAGCTTCATCATATCAGCCTCAGGATTTGAAATGGATCCCAAGAAACTTTCTGTCATCTCGGAATGGCCTCAACCCCAAGCGTTAAGGCCCATTCAAAAGGTTTTCAGGTTTCGCTAACTACTATAGGAAATTCATTAAAGATTTCTCTAAAGTTGTAGCTCCTCTCACCAACATGACAAAGAATGAGGCTGATTGTAAAAACTGGTCAGAAGAGGCCCTTCAGGCCTTTGCTCACCGTAAGAGGGCTTTTTCTACTGCCCCTGTATCAAGACACCCTGACGTAACCAAGCAATTTGCCATTGAGGTTGATGCCTCTGAAGTCGGGGTAGGGTCCGTGTTCTCTCAAAGGAAGGAATTCAACGATAAACTCCATCCATATGCCTATTTTTCCAAAAAATGTTCTACAACCGAGATGAATTATGACGTGGGTAACCGTGAACTGTTGGGAATCTTAACTGATCATAAAAACCTAGAATACCTTAGCAATGCTAAGAGACTTAATCCCAGACAAGCCAGATGGTCATTGTTCCTTTCCAGATTCCATTTTTTTTTAATCTCCTCCCGCCCGGGATCTAAGAATGTTAAGGCAGATGCGTTGTCCTGACAGTTCGTATCTTATCCCCCATCTCAGATTATTGTCTCCACTCACTTGTACTCACCCCTGGTCTCCCGTATCCTTAAAGCTCAAGCTGAATCGACGGTGTGATGACGTGAGTCTGTACGTCCTCCGCCCTCGTTTCTGGGATAGGGGAGGGATGGAAGCCGTGGTACCTGGCTCCCAACACGTGTCTTAATCTGATATTCACTGCTACCCATCGGGTCCCGTTTGCGTCTGATTGCCGGCGTTTAACTGACGTTCACCTGGCGTCCCGTGCTGCCGTTCGTCTGGCGTTCCGAGCTGCCGGGTCCGGCGAGAACTCTTACCCCTAGCGGGTCTTACGACCACCGGACCATCGGAAAGGGGAGGGGCACGCTGAGGAGCACCGAAATGGACACCGAGGGAGACGAGTGGAGCGTCTGGCACATTCCATTAAATTGTGGCCCGCTCTGGAGATTCGAGAAAGTTATGGGGAACAGTTCCTCTCCTGTATTCACCCGGTCCCAAAGAGCAGAGGGGATATGAAAGGTCAAACGGGGACACTGAGGCTTAAAGATCAGAGACCCGGGGACCCGGAGGAAGCTGATTAAGATCTTGGAAGACCTATGAATTACTACAAAACGGATAAGTTATAATATATATATATATTTTTTTTTTATAATAAGAAGGCAAGATGATCCTGAACTTTATCTAACAGTATAAACTAATGGAGATTTAAAGGTTATTGAACTTGGAGTTCAATATGTTATGATATTTCAAAGCATGAACTAAATTTTTTCTACAATTGCATAATCTAAGGGAGACACAAAGATTATTGAATTTTGAGATTTGTATGATATGATACCCTAAATCACGAATTAAGCTATTTCATATTATTATTGAACGGATATCAAAGATTATTGAACCTTTAGATCTATTTGATATGATATCTTAAGTCACGAACTAAGCTTCTTTACATCATTACTGAATATTAAGGAGGAGAACCCCCCTTATAAACCATCATAAAAGTAAAGACTTTTTTTTTTAATACATTAATATTTATTATTTGCCATAATGCCTCCTAAAACAGACAAAGAAAAGGAAAAAGTACAAGAAAAGAACAAACCCATTAACATATTTTGTTCCCCTAAACCAAACTTGTCAATGATGGAAGCCAATAGATCTAATTCAGCTGCCCGTAGAGAATTTATATCCATCAGAAATTTTGAATTATCACAAGGTGGATCACCTGTTGCTCTATCTTCTTCGATTCAACATGAAATTACTCAGGATTTTATAAAAGATTTAATGGAAGGATATTATAAAAAAATCAAACAAGATCTTGAAGACAATATGTCCCAGTTAAGATCAGAAATATTCTCTGTATCAGAAGGGATTGCTAAACAAGAAATTACTATTATTTATATTCAGGAAGAGAATAAGATATTTCAACACGCAAATGCAGTATTAGCAAACAAGGTGAAAGACCTGGAAATGAATATCACAGATCTACAGGATAGATCTTGCAGAAAAAATCTCAAAAATATTTGAAATACTTTTTCCTGTCCATTATTTCATCTCAAGACCTGTTTTTTTTTCCATTCAAACGTTTTCATAGACTACGGAAAGCCCAAGGCATGAACTATCCGGCGGACGTAATTGTCAGATTTACATTTTTTCAGACTAAAAATATAATTATGCAAGAACTTAAAAAAGGGAAACCAAAAATTAATCAATTTAAAAACATTCAAGTATATCCAGAACTATCAAAGAGCATTAAGGTTCATGGACGGCCCTTTTTTTATTTATTTTTTTTATTTTTCTTTCCTCACCATAGCAATGTGTTGACACATCTACACTAATGTTTTTGTACACTTTATACACAATATATATAACATACTTAAATATTACAAAGATTCAATATTACACATTTAATTAAATACACTAGTACACTGTATATATCGCATACCATAGTGTTTGATATATACTTAAGTAGGTATGCACACTTTTTTTTTTTATTGATTATACACGTTCTACACATATACTAATATACTAATTTAAATCTATTATTATACACTTTATATATTTATATATAGAATCTTTTCTTTTTTTCCCTAATTTTATAGTTTTCTCATTCACAAGATTGAATTGACATACTTACACTTATATTTATCACATGCATATATATATATAATTTGTGTGTATGAATGAGATAAAAAAAATATTAGAAAATAAACTATTGGAAAAGAACTAGAGATGATAAACTGGAGGCTTCCAGATTTAATTCAAAATTGTTACCACAACAGTAATAAAATCGGGAAATTATTATCTAATAAGATTAAATCTAAACATAAATTAGAAATGTGATATTACATATCACTATATAATTTAGCTGACATACCTCATTCAGCTCAGGAAATAACTTGATTTTTATTAAAAATGAATTTGCCAAGATCTCTGAATTACAAGTCGAGATACTGAATCAGCCTATAACATTAATGGAAGTAAATAAAGCCAGTCAAGAATTATAACCTGGTAAAGCTCCAGGCCCGGATGGCTTTTCATCTCTTTTCTATACTTCTATACTTTTCTATACTTCTTTTAAGGAAATTATAGCTCCAATATTATTGAGACGTTTTATCTCATTCCTGTTGCCGGTGGAACTTTTACAAGCAGCCATAATCCCGGTTCTGAAAGAGGGAAAGGATCCAAGATCAACTCTTAATTATAGACCAATCTCTTTTAAAATATTTTCAAAGATTCTTGCACTAAGATTAAAACAGGTTATCCCCTCCATAGTTCATAAGGATCAAACAGGGTTTGTATAGGGGAGAAGTGCAATGGACAATTCTCATAAAATTTTAAACCTTATACATAATGTTCAAAGTTCCAAAACTAAATCAGTATTTCTTGCGCTTGATGCTGAAAAAGCGTTTGATAGAGTCAACTGGACCTATTTAGAGGCAGTATTACTCAACTTCGGAACCGATGGAATGTTCAAAGAGTATGTTATGACCTTACATTCTAATCTGTCGGCCAAAGTAGTTGGACATATGCTGGATTCTGAATGGTTCCCTATAAGCAATGGAACATGCCAAGGTTGTCCGTTAGCCCCACTGTTATACGTCCTTTGCATAGAACCCTTTGCAGAACCAATAAGATTATCGCCAGAAATTATGGGAGTGGAAATTAAATGCTGATGATGTTCTGCTTTCTATAACAAACCCTATGTCTTCTACCCCTGCCCTATTTAGATTGTTGGATCAAAATGGATCATTATCTAATTATAGGATCAATGAGGGGAAGACACAAGTAGTTACACCTTTCTTTACTAAACAGGAAAGAGATGAGCTTGGGTCCTTTCATAAACTCAATTTTGCAAGACAGGCTATAGACTACCTGAAAATAATAATTATAGGAGATTGGCTTTCCCTTGTGGATTGTAATTATAAACAATTATTGGAAAAAATTAAATCCCGGTTCTTGGGATGGAAAAATCTTGAGGTAACTTGGCTAGGTAGAATAAATTTGGTTAACCGCTATTTGCCCCCAAAAATTTTATATTATTTTTCGCATTATGTTCCCTTGAGGGTATATCCTAACACATTAAACAAATTTCAATTTATTATTATCGACCATTTTATCTGGATTTAAAAAAGCCTAGAATAGCACAATGTATACTAATTAAAAAAAAAGAATAGAGGAGGTATTTCATACCCATGTATTAAGAAACTCCATGAAGCATCCATGCTGTCACACTTTTTAGCATGGGATAAAAGATTCAATAATTCTCAGAGATGGATGCAAATTGAAGAAGCAAATATGGGAAAGATCTATATCCTCTATTTTTTGGGGTAGATTTTCATCGAATAAAAGAATTAATTAAACGGAATCCTATTATTTACGATATAACTAAAACAATTGATGGACTAAGACGGAAAGCTAGAATAAATAAAGTTTTATTATCCTCTACACCTATAGAGATATGGAATTGACTTATTGGAGCAATAGTGGTATAACCTGTTTGGAAGATATCGTAGTCCATGATGTATTGATGCCTTTTGATGTTTCTCTTTGCCATCTTCTGAGATATTTACATACCTAAGTATTAAGAATCTCATTAAACAAAAAGTAGTAAAGTAGTAAATCATATCGATATTGATCATTGGCTGACCTTACATAAGAGACAAAAACAAATTTCAAACACGAATAAAACATGGAAAAATTATTGGTCACTCAAAGGATATTGATTGTTCATATATTTCTAGCTACAAAAATTTGGCTAGAGAATGGAGAAAGGCTGGTCCACCTAACTGGACTATGATTATTAAACAAATTAATTATCAATACATAATGGAAAAAGGCTATTTTCATCAGCAAAATCATCTTGATAAATTTAATAAGATATGGGATCCATGGAAACTATACCTAAAAGATGATATTGAGGTCATTGATCAGTTAAGTCCTGGAGAATTTTAACATTAGCCCTGGACACAATAAAGTATCATATTTATAATTTGATAATACTTGAACTGACCCCTGGTT
Organism: Spea bombifrons; assembly: GCF_027358695.1. Taxonomy (NCBI): domain Eukaryota; kingdom Metazoa; phylum Chordata; class Amphibia; order Anura; family Pelobatidae; genus Spea; species Spea bombifrons. The sequence goes on from NC_071097.1 coordinate 7,784,967, forward strand.
TACCCTCCTCTCCCGAGGCCAAGAATGTGGAGTGAGTGTAGAATGAATGGATTTCTAAAAGGTAGATAGTTGATAGATGATAATAAAAGACTTTAAGAAGCCGTACTAAATACCAGACCTGTATAAGCTTTGAGTAATAGTATGAATAAAATATGGAATATTTATAGTGAGATTGAAATTATAAAATATTGTTACATATGGTCTGATTGGAAATATATGGCCTGTTTCGAAACCGTGAAATTAAAAAATTGTATATTTTTGTAGAAATAAAAGATAACAAGATCATGTCTTGGGAAAAAAAAGTATGAGGCCTATGAACACTCTGTTTGTTCCTGCATCTGAAAGAATAAAAGTTTTGTCCTGGGCTCATGAATCCCAACCCGCAGGACATCCTAGTGCTCGGCGTACCATAGAAATTTTAAGTAGGCAGTTTTGGTGGCCCGAAATGAAAACCGATTGCGTTGATTATGTCGCTTCTTGTACCCTCTGCGCCATCGCCAAAAGTTCTCATTCTAGACCCTCAGGTTTGCTTCTGCCACTATCCACACCATGATAAAATCTATGGCGAAATGTGTCTAGGGACGGAGAGTCCCTAGACACATTTGCCCATAGATTTTATCATCGACCTCCCTCCGTCGGAGGGCAACGTGGTTATTTGGGTGATGGTAAACCAGTTTTCAAAGATGGCACATTTAGTTCCCCTCCCTCAAGTTACCGTCGGCTCCTGAACTAGTTCCTGTATTTGTTAATAACATAATTTGTTTGCAAGGAATCCCGCTACAAGTAGTATCTGATCGAGGAGTACAATTTACCGCATTGTTTTGGAAGACCTTCTGTGCCTCTTTAGGAAAAGCTCTGGCTTTCTCCCTTGGCATATCACCCCTAAACTAATGGTATCTTAGAACGAACCAACCAAACATTGGAATGTTGGGGTAAATACAAAGTATGTATATCTGTAATTAATATGTGCTTGATTAAGTTTATGTGTGTGTATATGTATGTATGATAGCTGCAAGCCACTTAAGGGGAAGTAACAGGAAAGACAGCTGTAAGAAGATATCACACCTATTCACTATGTAGAGACGGAAGGAAATGCATCACCTGGAGATAGGCATGGGAAACATAGCAAGTCAATAACATCACACGGTGGGGTCTTGGGAACACAGGACAGGGACCTCATTTACACATCAATAGAGAAATACCTTAAAAAGACATTGTAGAAACACATAGGAAGGAGACTGGATTGGAGAGTCTCACCCTTGGCACATCACCCACACAGCATACACACTTAGCAGCAGATATTAGATAGATGGGATGTTTGTGATCGGTATGAATGATTGACATCTGTATATCACTGTAACTCTGGTTTTGTCTTTGCTGTAACATTAATCTGGGCAGATTCTAATTAAAGCTCTCTCTCTGGTAAGAATCTTGGGTTGGCTGTTTTATTGTAATATCGGGTAGAAAACCTTAGTAGAACTAGACATATATATTATCTGGAAAAGGGGATACGGTTATATGTTAGTTCTTGGAGGAGGTAACAAGGGGTATTACATTTATCATTAATACACAACGCAGAGCGGATTATTCTCCACGCATATCAATTGGTGGTATTGGTTTGAGAGAGGAGAAGTATACACAACATGGAACAGTTTCTGCGTTTATTTATTAATGATCATCAAGACAATTGGACCCAGCTTCTGCCTTGGGATGAATTTGCCAGGAATTAGACCATTCTAATCCTCTAAGGTATCTCCTTCTTTTTGCAATTATGGCTATCACCCTTCATTCCTGCCCACTTAATTCGGAGACTCCCTGGTTCCAGCCGTGGATTACTATGGAAAGCAATTACCCTCAGTTTGGGCTAAAGTTCCCCAATCGTTATCTGAAGCTGCCTGTATCTACAAGCAGCAATCTGACTGTCATCGTCGATTGGGTCCCTCCTATATGAAAGGTGATCGAGTGTGGTTATCCACCAAGAACATAAAGTCCATGAAGCGCGCTCGTCAATACATAGGTCCCTTTCTGATACTTCGTGAAATTATTCCTGTGTCTTACAAACTACTCCTTCCCTCCTCCCTTGCGTTTTCATGTTTCCTTGCTAAAAAGTCCCTTACCTGCAATCAGTTCTCCAAATATACTCCTCGTCCTCGTTCGGTGATTGTAGATTCCCATGTTAAATATGAAGTGCAGTCTATCTTGGATTCAAAGAAAGTAAAAAACTCTATACAGTACCTTGTACACTGGAAAGGTTATGACCCGGAGGAGAGGTCATGGGTTCATTTGAAAGATTTACATGCTCCTGCATTGCTCCAGTCCTTTCATAAAAAATATCCTAACAAACCTGGTGAGTTGTGGCCTACAGCCGGCCCTCGAGGAGGGGGTAATGTCATGGTCTTAGGTCCCGTCACCGGCGACCGGACGTCTGCTCGCGGTTCACATTACCCCAGACTCCGTCCCGGTCTCTCCCCACTGGCAGTCGGCAGTCCTACCGCCGGCACGGGAGACGGAAGGTCAGGTCTGGGGATTCCATGAATGGCAAATTATGGGTTGCCCGTCGGCACAGGAGTCCCCAGAGGGAATCACTTACCTGTCCTCCGGTCACCAGCAGATAACGTGGGTAGGAAGCGGGTTTCAGAGTAGGCGCCGGATTTGAAAACCCAGAAATGGTAGTCTGGCAGGCAAAGGGTCAAAAATCTGAGATCTGGAACACAAACAACTGAAGGCAGCATCAGACCACAACAGGGTGACCCTGTTGTGGTCTGATGCTGCCTTCAGTTGTTTGTGTTCCAGATCTCAGATTTTTGACCCTTTGCCTGCCTGACTACTCTCTGCCTTGTGATTCTGCACCTCAGCCTGTGATATTCGTGTACCAATTTGGCTTGTCTGACTACCCGCTTTGTGTACCGACCTGACTGTCCTGACCGTCCTGTTGAATTTAACCCCTCCATTGCTGTAACGCCTGTATACACCCTGCCTGAAGCTGTATCTTGCTAAGTTGACTCAGTACTTATGTATATTCTGCCATCACTGAGGCCACCCCGCTGTTTGAATCATCTAAAACCTGGATTATCGCTACTGGGGACTCCTCTCAGTGGTTATCTGGGCAGAAGAACTTCTGCCGTGAGTGCCTCCAGTGTGAGCAGACGCGACACCATGGTTAAGTAGACCACACTTTATTGGGGAAACACACAGGCTTATACACAGGTTAGGTGCGAAAAGGACCATAAATCATGTCCACATCTTCCCGCCCTGCCCAGACAGTCCAGCGTCTCGCTTAGGCCACCGAGCCCCGCAATGTCCGTATGATTTTAGCCGGCATTCTCGGGGTGATCCTGAAGGAGCTGCTGCGATCCCGGGCTGCTGATGGATAGCTTGGGGTCCTGGGGATATCCTGTCCAAAAATTGGCCGAAGGGACCCCGAGCGACAGTTCAAAGTTTCCCCGGGACGGACCCCAAGATAGCCTGCGTGCGTACGATAACCGTGCTGGCTGATCTCTGTTCTCCTGGCAGTCCCAGCAACTGAGAATCCGCAGGAGGCTCCATCTCCAAACCACCCCTCGTCTGTATCCCACCACCCGTGGCTTATCTCCATAAAAAAGCGCTGTGGTCAGGTTGATGGTGTCCAGGCTAAGAGGGGTTAAAGTCTGTGGGCAGGGCACATGCATACGGTAGGACGGGAGGAAGAACAAAGCATAGACAATAAACACTACAAATATATATAAAAAAAATACACAAATCACACATTAATTGATATAAGCGGTGCTTATTAACCCCGGATGGTCATAATAACTACTATGGACAGCACTTATTAACCCCGGGCCATCACACAGTGGTATTAGTGTTTTTTCCCCCCTCTTTTTTTCCATGATAGCACTAGTGCTGGTGATGGTGACAGTGCTACCAATACATGTAGGGGAATCTGTGGCATAGCTACGCTGCTGCTTCTGCAGAATGGAAGGAGAAAAACAAGAGAGAAATTATCACTGGAAGATTTGATGCTTGACCCTCCAAGTCTGGATCATAATCTAAATCCAGGTCATCGACATCAACAACATGGTACTGTGATTTTATTCAGTCACCAGCGCATGACCCCATGGTGAGTCCCTGGTTGTAACTAAAAACACCCTTTACTCTGGTAGGTGGGACAGACAAGATTTACCACTAGCCCATCGAGGATGTTTGGCACTGGTAATATATGCGGCTCATGGTAGATCAACTTCTTATTATGTGAAAGAATGCGTGACAGAGACCCGACACCGACTGAACAACTCCGCTGTAGAGATCTTCCTTGCCGCTGAAAGTTTAATTGCTCAAGGGATTAACCCTTCATATTTACCCAATCACTAGCCAAGACTTAGTTTTCCATGACATCGCAAAAGATCAATGTCATAGAAGGCTCTGTGCCTTGGGCTCCTGAAGGTGCCTGAGGGCCAGACTCCTCCCTACAGACTATGGGCCCTGACCTTGGAAGGGGTTCTGTTTTCGGTGGGTACAGGGTGATCCATTAGGGCTACGTCTTCCCCCTGGTACAGAGTGCCACATTTCCCCAAGTACGAGAAACTCTAAAGACTACGGAGCTCAGACACAGATTTGGGGCACTTTCATTTTGGGATGGGGTTTATGTGTGGTTTTACTCTCCATCGGGTCAGGACTTACAGGACAGAGAGCTGCATGGCCAGTATTTGCACTTGGATCTGATATCCAACAGGTTTCAGCCAGAAGTCACCATCCCGAGTTTACCATCCTCCCCACAGACTACAATAGCGACCCGCTTCTGGGCTGAGTGCAAATACTGCGCCCTGTGAAAAGGAGGACCTGATGGAGAACTATGTGTAGTTTGCTGTGTCTATGGTATGTAAATTACCCCCTTGTACTGTTCAAACACTGGTGTGTTTTCAATAAAACTGAGTCCTATTTTCACCTCAACATGAGTGCTGTTAGATGCTCTGAGTCGGCTGCTATAATCTATTGTCCTTTTTAGTCACACCGTGTAACTCTGCTTCAGCTAGCCAAAGTGCCAACGCAGCTCTGGTGCAGCGGCCTCCCCCTTCTCTCTACAATGCTGGTCCTGCCTGGCTGAAGGGGTTAATTGCTGGTGTCCCGGCAGGAGGAAGCAACGGTTGGCGGGAGTACCCTATCACAAGCGGGACAATGGGTGTCCATAGACACCGGATCCAATTGTTGACGGGCATTGTTACGGTTCCTAGCCTCATAGTTCCATGAATTCGCTGCTAGGTCATGGGCAGAGTATTGTTTGATTAATGTGATTATCCTTATCTGATAGAGTTTGGTACATAGTATAGTGTTGTTTGATGCTTGAGGTGGGCTGCTATGATAACTTATTGTCCTTTTTTAGGACAATAGCAACACTGTGTAGCTCAGCTTCGGCTAGCCACCATGCCAGTGCGGCTCCATTGGTTTTTGCGATCCTGCTCCATATCATCAGTGATAGACCCGTCCAGGGTACAGGTCATACAATCACATTTGGTGGCAGCGGTGGGATGCTTCCTTGCTACCGGGACATCCAAACCACCACCTGGACCTAATCGCAGTGAATGGAGCATCGATACAGTGGCCTAAAGAGCAGAACCCTGAAGGATAGGCTAGAGGACTAACCGCCAGCAACAAATCCAAAGCGACCTTGATTTTAGAACTAATGGAGGGAGATCAGAGTAGCCCGGCCTCGTCTGAAAGCATCAATGCCTCTAAGGTTCAAAGGGAGGTACGGTGGCGCTTAGCCCTTCTGGGATCCAATCCTCCACAAGCAATCATCACCCAAATGATGAGCAATGCTACTCAGCTAAAGGTTGCGGAATTACAATGAGATCAGGCACAAGCTAACGCAGCAGATGAGCAAGAGATTGACCGCTACCTACAGATCTTCGAAAGGCAATGCGGACTACAAGGAGTCTAGGAGGCAAGCTGGGTAACGCTCCTGGGGAGTCGACTGTCGGGGAGGGCTTTAGAAGTGTACAAGGCCATCCCTGATGTGGACAATACAGACTACGAGATGGTAAAAAAAAAAAACGCCTGCGGACCCGATATGGCATCACATCAGAGGAGCATCGGTTAAAATTCCGTGGTCTGTATTGGCAAGACGGGCAATCTTTCACATAGTGGATGCACCGTTTGACCTGGGCAGCTGAAGGATAGCTAAGCGGGTGCCAGGTCGCTACCATGGAGAATGTATTACAGCTCATCTTATTGGAGCAGTTTTATGATCGGGCTCCCGCAGCAGTACAAGACAACCCCTCACCACAGACCAGGCAGCTGTTCTGGGGACCAATACATAGACTCTCGGAGACCAGCAGATGGTACTGGTCTCCGAGAGTACGCAGAGGTGGTACTCCCTCCTGCCAGGGTTACACTACCCGCCGAGTACAACAGGCGATACTACAATTGTAACCAAGTGGGACACATGCAGAGGGAACATCCTGAGCAGCTGCCCATTGACTGGAGGCCGCTAAACCCCTTTGTAACGGGCTCTCTTGGTGAACCAGTTACACCCTTGCGACGCAGGAATGGGTGGAAGAGGACTTTGGGGTTCTCTATGAAATGGATCCGGTGCAAGCAGCGCAGGATAACCAACACCACCACCGTCAGGCTATTTGGGTTAACAGCCGGCCCGCCCAAGGAAGACACTGGGGCCAGTATCACCATCACCATAAGATAGTTACCAATAGTTTGGTAGCTGTCAGAGCGGCTGGTGGGAAGGTGTTACAAATCCCCACTGCCCAGGTGTCACGGACTGGGTCCAAACAGATGACTGAAAGGACCCAGCACGCCCAAAGATTGTGTGCAGGAGTTACGGTGCAGTAGCGGAGTTGGACAGGGCCTGGTTGCAGGACTACCACACTCACCCAGGTGTTGAGCACCTAGGGTTGTGCGGCCACATACCAGCGCCCTGACATAGCAGCAGATGTAATCCAAAAGGAAACAAAGTGATATCCTGCAGGCACCCTGGAGCAGGAATGAAGCATATCACTGGAATCACGTGCAGGATGCTGCAGGCTGGGAGTATGGAAGCTAAGCAAAGGATATAGCAAAACATAACAAGCAAGGGACAGGGAGACCAGGCACGAAACATAACCAGACAAGATATACATGTTACAGAGCACTACAGTGAACCAGACAAGGAATAAACATAACTAGACAAGATATACATAATACAGGGCACAACGGGGATACAAGACAGGACACCCCGCTGCCGGGGATACAGGTTACATCAGACTGACACACATAAATACAGGAACTAGCCTAGGACTATTTGATAACTATTGGAGATTCCGTCACATCTTACGGCCATAGTATGCTTAGCCCACCACTACGCCAAAGTACTCCAATGACGGTGGGTCCTAACACTAATCCCTGCTGACAGTGGTACGAAACAAGCCAAACATGTAATCCAAACACATAGCACTGAGACATACCTTAGACTGCAGACTGAGACAAACAGAAAACACGGGAGGGGCACACCTTATAAAGGAAACAGAGATGAAGCAAAGAGCTGAAGCAGAAGCAAGGAATGGAAGATCAGAACAGAGCAAAAGGAAATCCAGGAATGGATTGAAGCAAAACAGGGAAACTGAAGCAAGAGCGAGATATGCAGCTCCGCAGCCTGGGTAGGACGTGACACCAGGTTAATTTGCACTGGGGAGCAGGAGCTCGTAATGTGGTGGTGGGGGTGAAAAACCTACCAGCAGAGGTTCTCCTTGGCAATGATTTAGGCCATTTAACCTCTGCATTCCATGTGGATACATCACCCGACAACAGGCACAGAGAGCGGCAGACACTTGAGGACGAGACCCAGGTGAGCAATATTAACTCTGCCCCAAATCTCAATACACTTTCGTGGCAGGACTTTGCCCTGGAGACCCTTACTGACCCGACTCTACAGACATACCGAGACCGAGCAGGGGCTGACCTGTCAGGCTCATCATATCTCAGGCCTTATCGGATGTTTGAGTCCAGGGTGCAGGAATGTAAGAACACAAACAGTGGTAAACACATGTCACAAAAGCTGAAAGTTTGAATATAGGTATATTAAACAAAGCAGATACATCTCACCATAAGCAGCAGGGTAGGAGGTATATCAAGTATACAGACTGCTGGGGAGTATGAAGGTAGAATAGTCCAGGTAAAAATACAAAAGGGTTTGGGATGGGAGCCAGAGAGCCGGAGAGCCAAACTATAGCTCCAAAGTAACGTAATGAACTCACACATCTGTTACTGAGAGGCAGGGATATAAAGCCTGTTGATAAGGTCAGGTATGTTAATGACATAGGCTGCAGGTGAGGGAGGCAGGGTTATAAAGCCTGTTGGTTAGGTCAGCTGTGGTAATGACATAGGCTTCAGGTGAGGGAGGCATGGATATAGCATAACCAACACGGCTGAACATAAATACACAGATTCTAAACATAACCAGACAAGACATACATGGTACAGGACGCCACAAAGAACAGGGAACAAGACAAGGAACACAGGGAATGGCGTGAGGAGCTGAGATCCTCAGACACTTCTCTTTTTAGCAAGGAAAGGATATCTTAACCGGGACATCAGGAGAGGAGAGAGGAACCGAGATCCTCAAATGTATAAGGGAAAGAGGGCAAAGGTACATAAAATACAGACGCACAAGTAAACAAAACAGCTGGCTGTGGAGAGGAATTCAACGCAAGGGGCGGCCACGTCTAGCAGTTTGCAGGGCTGGGGCCGAAGCCTGACACATCCTCGGGAATTTCCCCCCAAATAAATGCCTGATTTTGTCACCAATATTTATCAATAATAAATAATAAACTCTACTCAACGATTTATTGTTTTTTGTTGACCAAAAACTAGGGGCTTAAAATAAAGAGAAAACAAATCAGCTGCAGTCCCTTCATGTCAATAATAAACTAATATACAATACAGCTTCTCCAATCCCCCCACATCAGTAAATTGTCTGCACTGAACTACTGAATTATCTTGCAGTATGTAGATGAGTAATGATTGAACATCAACTTCAGCCTCAGTTAACTGTTTGACTCTGTTACTGACCGTCTCACTCTGCGACGGTTATCAGTCTACAACTGCTACTGACAAGATAAAATGGCATCAGTACACATATATACAATGCTTGCCCCTTCCCCTTCTAAATGCTGATTGGTCAGAGTGAAACTGGGGTGGTCTCATCAATGAGACCACCCCAATTTTTATAAATTTATGTTCCCTCCTACACACAGTCCCTTCCCAGTTAACCTCATTAAAGAGCGCCAAAACAGATTGAAATGGCAGAGGCTAAACATGGCAAACGAATGGATGTATCTTATAAAAATTTTGTCACTTTTGACATTTTTGCCTGTAACAGGCAAATTTACTTAAAAATACACTACAAATCCAAATTCACAAGTCTACTGTTAATCAACCAAACTACTGTAATGTAGATACATTTCTAAAGTGCACTGCATAGTTGCCAGCAGTCCCAATTTGGTGAGGAGTTCCAGTAGTCTAATGTCTTGACAGCCAGCTGCCCTGATACTTGGGACTGCCAACAGATGCACATACTTTTTGCCTATTTTTTGGCAAAAAGTAAATTGATGACATTACACCACCCAATATGAGCACTGGTTACATGAAAAATAAACCAGGAGTGTGTGATTTGCCAAGTGATTTAGAGCACAACAAATCGAGAGGTTCTCATGTCAGCGGATATACGAAGCAGTCCATATGTATGTGCAATTCACTTCTGGAAGTGATATGCAATGTTCATGATGGCATTACCTTCCCCTGACTCAGGATATAAGGACTTATGGGATCTGTCATTTTAAATCCCACGGAGCCCGTTCCTAGTGTCCATATTCTATAAAACCAAGAGATGTACAAATTGTTAAGGTTATATTTAGAAAGTTTGAATAACACTATATAAACAGCAAAAGGGCTTCTCATCGGGATCTTTCTAACTCTAGAACCCCACTCAAGCTTACCATAGCATATCTTTTTTTCCAGAAAAGTCATTTTAATAATTACATTTATATTTGTGAAAATAGTATATGCAAAAATAATATCGTATGGTCTTCTATAATGTATATATCAAAGATAAAATGAGAAAAAGAGCACAACAATCTCCATAAATGCAAAACGAGAGAGATAAATACATTTTTAATTTATCGATAAACATGAGCTACACTCATAATGCAGATAGTAAAAACAGATAATGTCATACCATGGTCCCTAGTATACTATAACCCTAAACAGCTGCTTTCTCCTAATTTTCTGATTCGTATGCCTGTAGTGAATACGTTTAAAAATACGCAAAGAAGTACAGACAGACTTGTGTGTGTTGAGTTCGAGATGATGGTGTGAAGTATAATAAGACTGTAAGGGTAAAAAAAAATAGTCTTTTTTAAAATGTTACCATAATATCAGCTCTACATAGTGGTTTAGAGTCATTGCAGGCTCTTAGTGATTACGCTTATGTTGCATCTTTATGCCCATACACACTATAATACTAATTTTCTTGGTTCTAGAACACAAATGTCATATCTCTTAAGTATACCATGTCACATTTAAAACAAAGAAAATATCTTTAGTATTCTACTGTCAGCTAGTCAGACCTACTCCCCAAATATTCTTAAAAATGTAATGTCCTGAATTTTTACCCTGTTCCACAAATAAAAGCAAAGGTCCTCTCCCTTCTAAACTTAGCGCTGCTTCCTATGTGCTGTTTTCCATTGGTTCGCAAAACATCTCAGACTTCAGAGAATGGAACATTCTTCATTTTGATTTCATCCTTTTCGATACTTTTGGCTTATGGTTTTCAACATACAGCTTGTTCATGGCATGAAACTGGGGACACTAACAATGCAGCACTCTGAATAAGAGACAATGGAGAATTGTTCTGTTCTTCCAAAGTGACTGCTCTTTTCCCATGTCTCCCTGTGCACTTCTGAAAGAGGACATTCAGTTCCTGGTTTATATTGCTGTTCAGTACGCCATAGATAACTGGGTTAACACATGTAGAAGTCATGGCGAGTAAATGACACAAAGAGAAGATGAGGTTGTGGAAACACACAGAAATTAGTTTGTGATGCCAGTCCACAATGGTGTTGAAGATATGAAGAGGTAGCCAACAAGCAGCAAATGCTCCAACCATGGCAGCTAACATCAAGTTGACCCTCCTCATGTGACTATCATTTTTCTTAAATAAAGCCCCTCTGCTACGTAAGTGTACAGAAATCCTAAGGTAGCAGCAGAGAATGAAGCACAGTGGCATAATATACTGCAGTAGCTGTAAAGAGATTGTGTAAGCTACTTTTTGATGGGCTGATTTCCACTTTTCCATACATAGTGGCTTGTTTGCCAAGAAGTCTGGGAATTGCGATGTATTTTTGTGTGAAACATTAGTAAGGACCACAAAAGAGACAAATGGCACAGTTAGGAGAGAGGCCAGAACCCAGACAAGTAGAACAGCTGCATAGGCCTGAGGGATTGTGGGTCTCCAGCCTGTGGGGTATAGGATAAGTTGATGTCTCTCAAAGGCAATCAAAACTAAGATCAGGGCAGAGACTGTGACTGATGCACACTGCACAAAGTTGCTGATCTTACATAGGCCCTGGCCAAACACCCAGTAATCCATCATTGTGTATACTGCGGTAATCGGCAAGCAAAAAGTGCACACAAGCATGTCTGAGAAGGCTAAATTGGCAATTAGGATGTGGGTAACATTAGCCTTCTTCTTTTGCTGGCAGATGACACATATCAAGGACACATTTCCTAGCAAGCCAAGTACAGTGGCCAGACTGTAGGATGCCCCCAGGAATGGTGTTATGTCAGGTGTGTAGATGCATTTATTGTGGAAGCCAACTAAAAAAGCTTGGCTTGCATTTTGATACAGGAGCGCCATACCAGTCTTCTCCTGGAATACTGTTTCATTCATTGTGGTGCGATGGTATATTGCAATGGTATATTGCTTTAGTCAACAAATACCTCCACCAGGAGAAAGTCCTGTGCAAAAAACAAAACAAAGACATTCAAGATAAGTCTTTTGCTTACAATTTCTACTTTTGTCTACATTCTGCATGTCTTGCCTACTTCATATACTTATGGTGTCTTTTTGCTCATGTCTCAACCATTCTAATTTCTTTTTATGAGCAGGGAATAACAAAGTTGCATCAACTAATTTATTACACATTTTCCAATATGTATGCATTTGGGGGGGAAATTCCAGGGACACTTTAAAATTTACCACACCCATTGCCCCAAAGTACTGCCTACTCTGCCAAACCCACATAATTAGCATAAATGTAGCTCCACCTAGGTATTATGGTATAGATTAAATCACCAAGTTCACAAACTGACTTGCCATTGTACCTGCAGGACTTACATGGGAGTTTCTAATGCATGGGACACGTTAGTTTTAGGGGAATAGCTAGATAGGAAAAAGTCACACATCACAACCATTGATGGTGTGGTTCTGCAAATATAAAGGACAACCATTAATCAACATTGTTTACTAAGCATCCTTCCCTTCAATAAAAAAAAATCATGATTTATAAAGAAATATTCACACAATTCATCAACATATTTTTTCTCCATCTTTCTTACTTTGTATCCCCCTTCTACCCTCTCCCTACCCCCTTCTCACTATCTACCCTCTCTCAACCCCCCTTTTCACACTATCTACACCCTCTCACCCCCTCTACTCCTTCCCCCTTCTCACACTGTCTACCCCTTTCCCCCTTCTCACACTGTCTACCCCTTTCCCCCTTCTCACACTGTCTACCCCTTTCCCCATCTCACACTGTCTACCCCTTTCCCCCTTCTCACACTATCTTCCCCTTTCCCCCTTCTCACACTATCTACCCCTTTCCCCCTTCTCACACTATCTACCCCCTCTCAGGCTATCTACCCTCTCCCTACCCCCCTTCTCTCTCTCTACCCCCCCTGCGCCGGCACCAAGACAGACGCCTCACGCTCCCACCACTGCAGTCGGGGCAGCGCTGAGGCACGTGGCGGCAGGGAGCAGAGGAGACAGAAGGACGCCGGGCGGTTGCTGAAAACGACCGCTCAGCACCCCTTCCCCCCCGCCTGGTAGAACTCCAGGGCCCAGTTGCAGTCGTGACCCCTGCGATCCTGGATGTTCCACCACTGGATAGGGCTAGCACTAATGTAACCCCTGTGATTACCCTATCATTGGACGCCAAAAAGGTCTTTGACAGGGTCGACTGGGCGTTCTTGAAAGAAGTGCTGCTGACCTTTGGATTAAAGAACGGTATACAGCTTCTACAATTCACCCCAGTAAATTTTCTGCACTAATACACTTAGTACACTTTCACTACCTGTACTATGAGAGATAAGCACTGACTGACTTTGTGGTGACCTAACTCTCATTTGTTTCTGTCTGTGACTCAATTAGAATGGATTAGGGATGCTTACATGGCCATGCTTGCCCCTTCCCCTTGCAAATGCAGATTGACCAGAGTACAAAAGTAAAGAAAAAAACAAAACAGCAGCACTATCAATCACAACCATAAACAATAAGACTGTCTGTCCACTTCCCACTTTCCCTGCTGAAAAAAGCCAAACGAGTTGTTAAGGCTTGAAAATGGACAAATTAATAAAGAAATTTATAAGGAACTTCGTGAGGTTTAACATTTGTTTTCATTTGCTGTGATGGGGTCCCTTTTCATTCTCAGAGATTCATTAGACAAAATTAATTAAAAATTAAGTTTAAATCGAAATGTACAAGTCTAACACATATAGTAAAGAAGCCTACCCCCACTTTCTAACAGTATATAACATCCAAGCACAGTTACAGATATAAGCAAGAATACTAGAATAGCTTGTATTTAAAAAATGAACATTTAAATTGTTAAATATAGGACAAAACTGTTTATTTTTTCAATACTAATTACATTTGTGTTTGGACATTTTGTGCCAAAATATCGTTCACCAAACACAGTACAATAAGACATAGGAGAAGCACTTTTCCCCCAAATAAAATCCTAGAAATAATGCAACGCATGCTCTAGAAGGTGAAATGTCTACCTTCCTGACTTCTTCTTAGCCTGGGGTCTACATTGGAGATTTACTACACATTATTAAATTATTTTAAAAAAAAAAGGATTTGGTTTACATAATGTATAACACACACAAATGAAAAAATATTAAAAGACAAACTGAAATGCAACAAAAGTAACATTTTCCACAGGTATAACATATCTACATATTGGGTATGTGTGTACCCAGGGGATTCTGCTAAAATGGATTTATTTTTTCACTACAGGATAAAAACATCCAAGGGAATATGACTTTGTATGCAAAATTCTTAACTTTCAAACAACAAATTTAGCAAACACTGACAAGGAAATTACTTTTGAAACATGTCAATAGTTTCTAGAAAAATACTGCTTTCCGAGAGTGTAATATCTTATAGTGTTATAGTGTTTTAAATATTAGACAGCTACACTTCCCAAAATGGGACATTAACTTGGTAAAGTGATCTGAAAATATTGCAGCTAGCATTGCAAAGTATTTATTAAAATGAAAGAACAATGTATTACCTCAACGTGTCAGAGATTGGTAGTACAATACCTTGTCAGACTTCTTGTACCAGCACGAGGACCTCCCTGAAAAGTGTAAGAGGTCAATGATGGTTCAAGGACAACAGTTACAGAATAACTGTAAATCCTAATATTGTCAGATATTCAACATTCCAACAGTAACTTCAAGGCTGTGCTACCTACACTGGTATCCAGTTTGTCTCCATAATTATGGCACTACATTTTCTTCCAAAAGGACGAATCCCACCTAAAATATAAACAGAGAACATTGCATCATAATATGCTACTAGGTATAAGACTAATACCTGCAATCAAAAGGCAAAGAAATCCTATTCACAGCTACCAGAAAGATCAAGCTTGCAGATCAGCTAGGAGTGAGTGTTTCTGAGAAGTATCAACAGCAGACGATTCCATCAGATACCTGACCGCCTCATTGATTGTTTATACAAGTGGGCGTTGAGACTTAAGAATCTCATCCTTCAATGCTTCCCTTTGTGAAAGACAAACAGCACTCCCTGTTGGTAGAAAAGGAGAGTAGACATTTATTTCATATAAGGTAGATGTATACCGTATTTGCTCGATTATAAGACAAGGTTTTTTTCAGACCTCTCTGAAAAATACCCCTCGTCTTATAATCGGGGTCGTCTTATAATCAGACCTCAAATAGGTCTGACTATGAGACGACTAAGATCCAGATCCCCCACAGCTGCAGGGGACCTGGATCCTCCTGTCTCCCCCCCCCCGCCTCACTTACCGGTACTTCTGAGTCCCCGGTGTGTAGCTGGGGCAGTGTGTAGATGTCTACGCGACTTCCGCTGCAGCCGGAAGGAGGTGCGGCTAGCAGCGGGGGTTGTCTGCGTCCATCGCGCAGACCTTCCCCGGCTGTCAGAGATCAGAGTTCATGGCACCGGTATGTGCCACATATGCCTTACAAACCTTATATGCCACATGCCCTCTTATATGCCTTATACCCCAAGTATGCCTTATACCCCAGTATGCCTTATACCCCAGTATGCCTTATACCCCCAGATATGCCACTCCGTCCTCCCCAGATATGCCATAGTGCCCTCATAGAGTCACATACTCGTTCACAGCACACTGACACCATACTTTTATAAATAATCTTCACTGCCCCAGGATTTAGATTCCCCTTAGTTTGCCCCCCTTTACCTCTAACCTGCACCTTAAGTTAACTTTATTAAATTAATTAAATTAACCCTCAGTCCTCAGCATTAAATTAACCCTAAAGACCCCATCAACCATAGCTGCCCCTAAATTAACCCTAAAGACTCCATCAACCATAGCTGCCCCTAAATTAACCCTAAAGACCCCATAAACCATAGCTGCCCCTAAATTAACCCTAACAACCCAATCAACCATAGCTGCCCTAAGTTAACCCTAATGACTCCATCAACCATAGCTGCCCCTAAATTAACCCTAAAGACCCCATAAACCATAGCTGCCCCTAAATTACCCCAACAACCCAATCAACCATAGCTGCCCTAAGTTAACCCTAATGACCCCATCAACCACAACTGCCCCTAAGTTAACCCTAAACACCCATTAACCATAACTGTCCCTAAATTAACCCTAAACACCCCATCAACCATGACTGCACCTAAATTAACCCTAACCACCACATTAACCATAACTGCCTCCCCTAACTTTCAGCAGCCCAAATATTAATTTTATAAGTTGGTGAACCGTGTGGACGCTATAGGAAATGGGCGGGACCAATCTTGAGTGTGACTGCAGGGAGGGACTGGAAGAAAGGGGTGGGGCCAATCGGCAGTGTGACTGCAGGGAGGGACTGGTAAGTAGTAACTGCTGTGAGTCACACTGAATGAAACAGATTATAAAATGAGGGGTATTTTTCAGAGCATTTGCTCTGAAAAAAAAAACTTATTTTATAATCGATGGGGGGGAAATGCCCATTTTATACCCAGATTTTTAGGGGTTCCTACACCCATGCTGGTGTGTGTGTATTTAGTGATCTGTTTCCTGGCACTTTCTTTTCTGTAGGAATAAATTAAACAAATTAAATTTTTACTTATCCAGAGGTAAAACGCCCTCCTGAATTTGTAGTCGCTTCAGAGGACACAACTTTCTAGGCCCAGAAATCAGTGAGAGGAAAAGTAAAGGTTTTGTGTTAATTACTCTATTTCAATTTGCATATTTCATTAAAAAAGGATTAGTGGCAGTAAATTGTGGCTTCAGGCGTCCCGTGTATGATGAAATGTTTTGTATAGTGATGTACTCCCAATACCATCACATTACATCAATATGTGTTAGAAAGTCAGGAAAAGATGGGCATGGATGGTGGGCTGATTCGGTGGCGCAAAGGGCCACCTGACTAGGCTTGCCCTCCAGGCCTTAGGCTGCCAGCCCTCCCCGGCTCCGTTACCACACCAAAAACAAATATTTGCCACGCTGACCGCAGATTAGGGGAAGACTGTGAGAGTCAGTGCAGTCTTCCCTCTTTCTGACCCTACCGTGACATTGAGAGGTCCTCTCCCCCTCAATCATCCCCAGAGTCCATTTGTCCCCTCATTCACTAAGCCACACCTCTCTTTTACTTACACCCTGTGGTTCAGGTATAGATCAAATAAACAACACATAAACAGCACGTGCATATATAGATGAACTGAATAAGACAGGGATGTCCAAGTTTTTTCTGCAGTGGGCCACTTCATCAGACTTTTATGGCAAGACAGGAGGCGTCATATTAGCATTCACGTCTTTACTCAAAACCTCCAGCAGCAAAGAAATAGTTAATAATAACAGAAACAAACAACCAGTCAAATCCCAAACAGAGGTCATTAGAAGGCCCGCAAAGCAGACCACTTCCTCTTCTTTGCTGCTGAACTCCAGGTGAGCACCCTCTTTACCGATTATCACCTACCTTATTCCTATATGTCCTGCTTATCCCCAACCACGGCCTCGATGTGAGGTGGCGCGGTGACTGAGCTTCAGTCAAATTTCTTTACACAATCCATGCTTAGAGGAACGTTGTTCACAGAGTCTTTCCTTAACAAACACTTCTCTCCGGGTAGCGGTATTCTCAACTGAAGAGGGTTTTCAGACATATATGAAGACAGACAGCAGCATAATGAGTATAGCAGTGGTTTAATATAAAAAAATAAATAAATAACATGCACTCTTACATTTAAGAAAATGGAGTCCAGTGTCCACAGTCAGCGTCCTGGGGGTGAGATCTTTCACCACGATATAGTGTATTGTCCACACTTCGTTTGGCTCACTCACCCCTCCTCATTTAAGAAAATGGAGTCCAGTATTCAGAGTCAGCGTCCTGGGGGTGAGATCTTTCACCACAATATAGTGTATTAGTCAGACTTTCTTGTTTGGTTCACTCACTCCTCCTTCGTAACAGAGCGTAAAAAAACGTAACGGAGCGTTAAAAAAACGTAACGGCACGGCACAACACATTCAGCTATAGTAGCTTCTTCAAGGTGCATAGAGAAGTTGTCTGTCCTTGTATCTTTTATAGCAATAGTCAATTAGGATGGTTGATCAATTAAGATGATTAAAGATAATAGCCTTTACACAATTAACAATAGGTGGATGTCAATTTATACAACAATGGTAAGTCCATATCAATACATACAAGGTAGATGACTAGATCAACAATATTGCACTGCTCCCATAATTTAATATAAATCAGACTATACTTTCATATATTATCATTTAAAAATAAAGAAAAATAAAAAAAGACATCTTACATAGATATACTTAAAAACATTCTTTTAAAATAGCAGTATTATAAAGAGATGGATACCAATCTTACAAAAAGCTATGCAATTCAAAATCATTATTTAAACCTCTTGGTAGAAGTTTTTTTAAATTAAAAATTGTTCTCATCTCTTGCTGACCTAACTTTTTAGGCAAATCTTCTCCTCGCCATGATTTCTTAACTAAAATTAACCCTATAAATGTAACTCCCTTAGGATCTTTTGAATGGCACATATTAAAGTGAGCTGAGAGGCTGTGTTTTAAATAACCATTCCAAATATTGCGGATGTGTTCTTCAACTCTAATATGTATGGCTCAAAGCTGCATGATTGGAGTCCCTTCCTGCAGGCCTTGCCTCCATGGACCGCTCGGCCCTCAACCAGGCTATCCCAAGGAAGGGCGATCTATGGCAGTTTACCAAACTTCTGAAGCCTGTCCTGAGGGGGCACGGAATCCGGTCCATTATCTATCTAGATGATGTTCTTTTGATGGCTCAGAGTCGCTCTGCTCTTTCTCAGGACACCCTGTCAGGTTTCACCCTACTCAGCCTGGAGTGTTTACTGTTGCTTTAAGCTCAAGTTGTTTCTCAATCACTACTGGCCGCCCTTGTCACTCTGAACTACTCAGACCTATCATCGTGTACAGCTGCACCTTGTTACCTGATCAAGCCTGCCTATTTAAACCTGCCCAGCCCTTCAGTCAGTGCCTTTGCATTGAAGTTGGTGGACCGTTTTGCTCTGGCCCTGTGAACCTGATTCCTGACTTGCTGTTTGGCTTCCTGAGTACCTGATCCTGACTTGCTCCTGTCATGCGCCCCACTTCAGAGGGCTACCTCTCATGCGCCCCACTCATAGGGCTACCTGTGGTGCGCCCCACTAGAGACTTAACACCTGTATTTGCTGTCAATATCATTATCTGCAATACAGATCATATCGCTGTATTCTGCCTGTGGTTTGTTTCTTGCGCCTGTCTGTAACAACCCCCAAGTCATCATGCATCGTGGGGTACAGACAGAACTCCTGGTATCCCCTGCACCTGTTTACCCGGTTCGTGACACACCCTCCTCACGGTTCGTCTGTTCCAGTCCTTGGGTTTTGTAATCAACGAGGAAAAACTGACCCCGACCCAAGCAACCGTTCGATAGGGCAAATTTTCGATAGGGCAACTTTCAGCTTCCATTCAGGCCATCTTACTGGGGCCACTTCATTATCGTGCAATGCAATGCCTCAAAACAGCCTGCATTCAGAGTTCAGGTTCCTATGACCAACTCATTCGTCTAACAGATGAGGTCCGTCTGGAGTTGATTTGGTGGTTGCACCACATGGAGGCGTGGAACGGTCGGGCTATCTTTGGGCACTCCCCAGATTTCTATCTGGAATCAGATGCCAGCCTCCTGGGATGGGACACGGTTTGCGAGGATTCCCACACGGGCGGTCTCTGGACAGAAGAGGAGCGAGGCTTTCACATAAATTGCCTTGAACTGATAGCAGGATCTTTTGCCATTTGCAGCTTCACCAAAGACGTGTCTCACTGTTCCCTAGTACTTCGGATGGACAATGTATCGGCAGTCCGTTATATCAATCTCCTGGACGGCTCCAGGTCAAACCTCACCAAAGAGCTCTATCAGTACTGCCTGGATCATCACCTCTCTATCAGGACGGCGTACATACCGACTCCGGCAGGACGTCTTTCGGGCCTTTGATCTGGCTCGGGGCCCGTTGGTTGCCAGACCCGGCATCACTGGCGGTGGATGCGTTCCTTGAGACCTGGCCGTCCTTGGGGGTGTATGCCTTTCCCCTATTTTCGATCAAGTTCGCAAGCAACAGGTCACCATACTTCTGATTGCCCCGCTGTGGAGGACTCAACCATGGTTGTTGGAGCTGTCCTGTGCCGCTCTGATCTTACTCCCTCGATCGCAGGATCTACTCTCGGACCCAGAGGGCAATCCACACCAGTTGGTTCTCCTCGTCAGCTGTCGCTGGTGGCTTGGACAGTTTCAGGGGATCCTGGGATACGTCGGAATTATCATCGGAAGCTTGTGACCTCCTCTGGGACTCCTGGTCATCTGGAATGACACCTTGATTACTTTACGGTGATGATGGTCTTGAATTTTCTAGCCCATCTTTTCTCATTAGGTAAGTCCTATCGTTCCACTAACGTGGTTCATTCGGCCATTTCTGCGGCTCACGTTCCTGTTTTGGGCGTTCCCATAGGTAAAGATCCCACAGGCTGCTGTCTTATGCGCGGGATTCGGATCTCTAGACCTCCCTCTACAAGGTATTCCATTTTCTGGGATGTTTCCTTTCGGATATCCTTTCCAGCTGGTTGGTCCAGGGAATCGACCATTCGTACGTTTTACTATTGGCTTCGGTCTCACGTTGCTTCTGTCTTGTTGCGTTAGCTTTAAAAGTGCAAATATGAAGCCTCCTGTTTTGCCATAAAATTAGGGATTACTCTAGCCTTGGTGTAGAGATAATCTAAATTGTATTAAAGACAGGAAGCAAATATTTCCCTCCCTGACTTTCTTCCTTATTTTTCCCTCCCATGATGTTTGTGTGGCGAGGTTTATTGCTATGTTTTGTTATTATTACTGTACATTGGTGCTTTATTTACTCCATGTCGATTTTCTTACTGTTATTTTACAGTTTACTTTCACAATGTTTTCTTCTTTTCCCGTAGACTGAACCTATCAGGACCTCGACTGGATTTGGAGTATGTTGGGTTTCCTGGAAGTTCCGGTTCCTGGCTCTTCGTCGTTAATATGTATGCTACAGTTCCGCACATCAAAGAAGAAGAAGTGTTCTGCTTTGTGGGCCTTCTTATGACCTCTGTTTGTGATTTGATTGGTTGTTTGTTTCTGTTATTATTAACTATTTCTTTTCTGCTGGAGGTTTCGAGTAAAGATGTTGATGCTAATATTCGCCTCCTGTCTTTAGTAAAATTTATATTATCTCTACACTAAGGCTAGAGTAATCCCTAATTGTATACGTGCGTGGGCCGCACTCTTTTTTTCACTGTGAGAAAATATGGCCTTTAAGAAGATATGCAGATTAAAATAAAGAAAATGATACAAAACCTTTGCTTTTCCTCTCACTGATTTCTGGGCCTAGAAAGGTTTGACTACAAATTCAGGATTCTGAATAAGTAAAAATGAAATAGTTCAGAAGAAAATTCAGGGTTCACTTAGCCGAAGCTGAAAATGACCCCCCACCATCAAAAATAATTTCTTTAAAAACCCACACTTTTAATAAAAGTAAGTTACACAACAAAATTGTACAAAAAGTTTAATTACAATGTTGATATATATATATATATATATATATATATATAATTGTTAACAGAAATCTCAGGCATACCCAGATTCCAGCATGTACTGGTTGTCTGGGCATGATAGGAGGGTGATTGCTATCAACAATCATATAGAAATTAATATTATTGTATTTTTTGTCGAATTTTGGTGTTACTTACTTTTAATATAAGTGTGCTTAACACACCAAAATTGTTCAAAAAATTAAACAATATATAAATATATATATATATATACCGTATTTGCTCGATTATAAGACGACCCTGATTATAAGACGACCCCCCAAAATCTAAATATTAATTTAGGAAAAAAACAAAAAGCCTGAATATAAGACTACCCTATAGGAAAAAAAGTTTTACTAGTAAATATTAATTAATGTAAACAATTTTTTTTCATATTTAATAAAAGCTATGATTGAGAAAAATATATATTTTTTTATTTCCTTTTATTTGCCAACCTGCCCCCCCCCAGTTTTGCACATCTGCCCCCAAGGTTGCCACTGTGCCCCCAGAAATGCCTTAATCCCCCTTTATTTGCCACTCTTCCCCATGATGTGCCTTTTAACCCTCTATATGCCACTCTGCCTCCAGAAATGTCTTATGCCCTCCTATATGCCACTCTGCCCCATGATATGCCTTTTAACCCCCTATATGTCAGAGTGGCATATAGGGGGTTAAAAGGCATTTCTGGAGGTATATATAACTGCTAACAGCAATCAAACTCCTATCAAGCCAAGGCAACCAGTACATGCAGGAACCTGGGGATGATAGGAGTTTGAGTACAGCCTCCCTATGCCATGCTACCACATGATACACACACTCATTCACAAACATTTAAAAACTCATTCATTCCATTAATCACACATACACACACACACACTCAAACCCCCCACCCCCTTACCTGAACTGCAGATCTCCCACTCGCAGACTTCTGCAGGGGCCCGGCTGTGCGAGCAACTTCTCTGGCCCCGCCCCCAGAGGAAGGAGGGGGAGGCAGAATTATGTGACACTCTGCTAGCTTCCTGCTGCTAATAGAATAGACGCTGCTCGGGACCAAAGCACCGGTAAGCAGCCTGGCCCCAGCAGACATTTTTTTTGAGGTCTAATTAGAAGACGACCTCGATTATAAGACGAGGGGTATTTTTCAGAGCAAATACGGTATATATATATATATATATATATATATATATATATATATATATATATAGATAGATATATATAAGTGAATTGAAGGCTGTAGTAGGAACCTGAAGCAGAATCCATTCGACTAGCTGACTCTGCCAGGGGTGAGGTGTATGTATGTTTTGAGGCACTTTTGTTGAAAGAAAAAAATTGGATAAAGAAATTGTTTCTTTATTCTCCTTGCAGACATTTAATTTAGGCAGAATAAGTCTATGGGAAAATGGAGGAAGATGAGATCAAGAGGAAATATAAAAATTGGCTCCAAGCACTTGCCATAGAAAATACATGAAAAAAGTTGAGGTCTATTTTACTATAGCTTTGCTATGATGGCAGGCAGAGGATGGTGCTCAGACAGGGGCTAAGATGGGATCATAAAGATATTGTCCTCTGACATAAGCTCATGGCAATGCTTAGAAGCCTAAAACCAATCCTTTCTGTTCAAGGCTGGTGGCTACTCTTCCAAGGGCACATCGATTGGGATGCAAAAAGGATACTGTTGGAGTCTAGTGTTGTTTGGGTATGCCTCTGCCATTTCAAACACGAGTACTCAAGTAGCAAAAGTTCCACCACTTTTTAAAATGCTTCACTCAACAAAAGAATGATAAAGAATCAGTTGGCGCAAAAGGGGGATACTTTAAGTAGCGTTAGAGAAGCTTGTTTGTTATCCAAGGGTTTTCAAGAAGATTTTTGGATCCCATTTAGCCAAGGGGATTTTCCAGTTTCTTCTAGAAATTTATAGAAGGCTCACCCCGTGCTAGTGACGGAAGTTACCTAAAGAGGTCTGGTTGGGGGCGAGTTGCAGGTCCTTTTAAAGTAACAGAGAATATTATAAGAGAAGTAAGTGAGATCGATAGAAATGCTCTAGTTAGAAATACTAGAAATAGAGACATGGGAGTCACTTTTATTACACAGTATAACTCACAGGCTTTTAAAATTAGAAACATACTAGCCAAACATTGGCATATCATTTTAAAGGATGATATCTTGAAGGAGATCCTGCAACTAAAACCACAAGTGATCTTTCAGACACCCCAAAATTTGAAAATCATCTGTAGGATCATTAAGAGGAAAGATAGGAAAAGAGAACAATTTAAGAGTTTTTACAAATGTTTTGATTGTAATTATTGCACCTCCATCCTAAGGGTCACTAACAGGTTATATAGTTATATATAACTATATAACCTGTTAGTGACCCTTAGGATGGAGGGTTTTTTTTGCCTTCTTTTGGATCAACAGCAACAAATTAACAGATATAGGAAAGGCTGAACTTGATGGACGCATGTCTTTTTCAGCCTATATAACTATATATAGTTATATAGGCTGAAAAAAGACATGCGTCCATCAAGTTCAGCCTTTCCTATATCTGTTAATTTGTTGCTGTTGATCCAAAAGAAGGCAAAAAAAAAACCAAGTTTGGCTCTTTCTAATTTTGCACTAACCAGGGAAAAAATTCCTTCTTGACCCCAAAATGGCAGTCAGATTTCTCCTTGGATCAATAAGCTATTTCCCCATAATTAAAGATTATATCCCCGAATATTATGTTTTTCCAGGTATCCATCCAGTTGCTGTTTAAACGTCTGTACAGACTCTGATAAAACTACCTCTGCAGGCAGAGAATTCCACATCCTTATTGTCCTTACTGTAAAAAACCCTTTCCTCTGCTTTAGACTAAATCTCCTTTCTTCCAGTCTAAACGCATGACCACATGACCTTAATAAAGGAATATTTATTATGAACAAAAAATAGTCACAATGCATACAAAAACAGATGATAAACAGATTATTTACACCAAACACATAAAAATAAAAAGAAATTACAGAAAACCTAACTACTCACTTGAATTACTTACTCAAAATTAGATCTTGGCCCCTAATAAGTGCACTGACCAATTTCCTTTCATTAAATGTATACTTTTTTATTATTATTATTATTTATTCAATATTCAAAATGTAACATCGCATTTATTAATTCCATAATATGAAGTCCATAGATATACTTATGACTGAAGACCACGGATTTCACAATTTCTTCAAAACAGCTTAAGTTGCACTAGCGATATTGATATTCTTTTTGTATTATGTGCTTTCCCCGTTCTAGAAATGCACAAAAGGAGGTTTTATTTTGAATCTATTATTGATGTATGTGTTGGATATGACCCTGGAAGAAATGGTTTTCCTGACTGCTAGTAGTCACTTAGCATATCAAAAGAATCCACTATCTATGAGGGGATACAGGCATATGGAGGATTACTCAGTCAGTTTACATTGGAGCTAGACGTAGAGGCGCCTCCTCTGTAACATTTCACACCTTGCAGAGGGCCTGGTTGGAGTCCCAGCTTCATAAGACAAAATGTTATAAGACCTTGTAGCACCACATGCCTATACAATCGAATTAACCCCTCTCTTCCTGAAATTGGCCATACCATCTCTACCAGGTAGCAAGTCCATGTATGCACTACACAAGTTGGCGTGACAAGAGGGGTTTTGGATACTAGGATTGTGAACCCTTGCAACTGCAGGACTAAATCAAGATCTGTTCTCTGTTTCTGTTCACTGTTGGTGACCCTGGGTAAGTACAAATCCTTTTTGAGAGCTTATGTAGCTCCTATTCAATTCTGTGAGTGCTTTCAATTTTTCCCATAGAATGCATATATAGAGAGGAAAGATTCTGCCTGTTCGGAGGGTAAGAAACCCTATCCTTTTTTGAGGTTGTATAAGGATTGAAAAAAAGGAGAAAAGAAAAAAAGAAAGACCCCCCCCCCACTGCTAATTTTAAGGTTATAGAGCATGACCCGGATAGTACATAAGTGATATTATGAATATGTCAACATCTTATTTGAAAAATGCACACTTCCCAAATGTGGCCTTTTAGTCCCCAAACAAACCAACAAACTCATGGGTGGCATCATTGTACTCAGATGTTGCTGAACACATATTGGGGTGTTTGACAGTGACATATACCTGGAGCGATAAATTCATACCAAAAGTACAATGTGTGTGAAAAAAGGTTAAAAAAAAAGCCACATATTGGGGGGGGGGGGGTGTTTGACAGTTTCCAAAGGAAGAAACATGGGGCAGTATGAACATATTTGAAAAAAATAAAAAATATTTAAAAAAAAAAAAATCAGCCACAGTCACAAAGGGGTTAAGTGCTTTCCATATATATATATATATATATATATATATATATATATATATATATATATATTGTGACGGAGACCCATACCCGCTGAAAGCTCAATTGCTCAAGAGATTAACCCTTCATATTCCCCAAGCACTAGCCTGTAGCGTACAAACAGAACTCCGTTTATTGAAGACATCACAGATATTTATACACAAGACATGAAAGGATTAGGGGTATAATTCCATCAATTACCAGACAGCCCGGCGCCTCCATACAGTTCTATGGTCAGCAATGCCCACCTCACAAAGAGTCACTATTTCGGAGTGATCCCAAGGGAGCAGCGTCAATTCCAGGGTATCAATGGAGAGCTGAGGGTCCGAAGATGTTATGGTTCAAAAAGCAACGTAATCCGTCATCGGGACCCTGAGGGACAGTGTCTGAAACTTCCATGGCAATAGTCTGCACGGTAGCCGGACCAGAGTTCCATAGCCACGTCTGGGAAAACCCCTGTCCTAAAGATTGGTAATAGAACCAGGGTTCCCAAATGAGCTCCCTCCCCCTAACCACCACCAAGTGTTGCCCACCACAAGCTTAATGTAATCTCAAAAGAGTGACTTGGTGGGACAAAGGGTGCTCCAATTGTCGAGGGGCATCGCTGCAATTCCCAGTCAGGCGTATCAAGTGTTTCCTGGCTTGTAAAGCACTCACACCCGGATAGTTCATAGGAGTCTGGTTAGGGAAGACCACACAGGGATTTCCCATTCACCCTGTGCCCCCAGTGAGCATTGGATTACTTAAATATAAGAGGGGACTGGGCAGGCAGGTAAGGAGTATCCCCAGGAATCCACCAGTGCCCCTCCAAACTTAAACATAGCCCCAAGTGTCCTCAGCCTCAGCCTCAGGGTTACTGTGACATTTCTCCCCCTTCACAAGGAGACTTACACAGGAGGAGACCCCAGAAGGGTTAAGGAGTGTACTGGGAGTCTTTCTTGCTGTGGAGAGCTGGTTCCTGGGAAGATATCCCTTATCTGCTAATATCATCTGGGCAAGGACTTCATAACGAGTAACCCACACTTTGGAAGAGCTGGCCTCTCTTGCTGTTCTTATGCGTGAGTTTGTTTACTTTATGCAATGAATTTGTTAGATTTTGCATTACACTCTTGCACTGTAACTCTACCCTCCTGCTTTCTTCTATCTATGGTATATCACTTTATGAACTATGTCCTTTAGAACAGCTTTTCTGGTTTGCTATTTATGCTAATTTTGTCTATAGTGTTGAAGATGGTTTGAGGAGTCATTAGATAGCACACTTTGTCCTCTATTCTTCCTTCTATTGTTCCTTTGCCTGGTCTTCAGATAATTCTGGCTCATACAACAATAATCCTTCCCTGATTGAGTTGTGTGCTGTTTCTTATACTTTTTTTGACAGGGTAGTCTATAAAGATCATTTAGTCAGGGTGCGCTGATGACCAAAACAGATTTTGAGGCACCATTTCATTTGCAGCTAGTGCACCCCAATTGTTTTCAAGTTAGGAAAAAATTAATATAGACAGATGCTTACCTGTGGGCTGCTTCAATTGGTGTTCTTATTTTTAGAATGGGTTGTTCGGGTAGTTGCGGAGTTGCCATCCATTATTCACACTGGAAGAATTACTCTGTATTGGCCCTCTGGCTTCTGCTCAGGGTTCCATTCCGTTGGCTACAATCAAACAGGCTTTCTGGGAGTTTGGGGTGCCCTTGGCTCCTGATAAGATGGTAGGTCCCTGTACGTGTTAGTGTTTTCTGGGGAAGGTGTCAGTTGCCGATGGAAAAAGTGTTAGACATGAGGTTTTCGGTCTGTAGTATTCTGAATCAATCTAAGGTGAAACTTCACAAGCTCCACTAATTGTTGGTCAAGCTCAGTTTTACGTGGCACATTATACCAATAGGTATTTTATTAGTTGCTTGTCCCTCCAGTACAGACTTCATGTGCTGCCAGTGACAAGCACCTGAAAAATACCCTACCCTATCCACATAATGTGGAGCACTGCATCATGTAATTTGTTTGATGTGAGGTTGAAAGAGGATTTCAGGGTTTGGGATAATGTTCTCAAAGAATGCAATGAGACATTGTTATGATCAAGCACACCTCTATCTAATAAGGGTAGTAAACTGTGGCCAGAGCTTTGGGTGGTTAATGGTTTGAACCAGAATTTGACATTTCTGGAGCTGTTTCCTATTTTGGTTTCGGTTGAGATTTGTGGGTGGGTGGGAACGAACAAACATGTTAAGTTTTGGTTTGATAACATCTCTATAGTTTAGACAGTGGATAATCTTACTTTGTCATCTGGTACAGTCTTGTGTCTTAGAGATAAAAGAATTACTGACTATTGCATCAACAAATGGGAATTCTTTTATCTCCTGGCACTCTGGGCAGGTCAGAGATGACTTAATGCTCTGGAATGAATATGGCAGCTAGGTAAGCAGTTGTAGGGTGTCCCTTCTATATGAAAACATGGAGGATGCTGGTAATTCAACTGATGTAGACAGGCAGGAAGATGTGGACATGATTTATGGTTTGTTTCTCACCTAACCTGTATAAAAGCCTGTGTGTTTCCCAAATAAAGAGTTGTTTTACCTCAATACAAGTCTTGTCTTGTTATTGGGGTAAGCCTCAGTCCTGCCCTTATCAGGGCAGTAAAGCACTGTATTGCTATACTTCTGTATATTACAGTGCCACCGAGGTTCCTGAAGAGCTGTGTCCTCTGCTATGATCACTTATTGTCCTTTTCAGGACAATAGCCCCACAGCAGGCCCGGACTGGGACAAAAAATAGGCCCGGGCATTTAAGCCTGAGCAGCCCATTTTTATTTATTTATTTATTTATTTATTATTAAAGCCCACCCTTCATGTACCAGCTTTGCATTTACTTTCTCATTCACACAAATCATTAACACATTCATTAATGCAGTCTCACAAATCATTCAAGCAATTCATCCACACCTGAATTCATTAATTGTCATACGCATTCACACAATTCATCCACACATTTATTCATTCTCATATGCGTTCACACTACCCCCTCTCCCCATCTTATCTGCCCCTTATCACTATATTCCTCCTTTTCACTATGTACCCCCTCTCACTATCTATCCCCTCTCCCCATTTCTCACTATCTAACCCCCCTCTGCCCCTTCTCACTGCACCCCCCTCCCTCACCCTACTTACCTTGTTGCCGGAGCAAGCAGCAACTGCGACCGGGCCCGCGGCAGGGCCGGATTGATTTAGGGGCTGATGGAGCTGCAGCTCCAGGCCCCTACCTTAAGGCATTGTGCTTAGGGTTTAATACTTCCTGGTATCCACGGCATGCCTCCGTTTCCAGGAGCATAAGAGGAGGAGACTTGATCTAAAGGCTTCTATAGGGTCTGGTGATACTGGAACACAGGTGTCAGTATCCCTATAATTAGATTCTGCATCCGCCAGCTTGGATGTGGAACACATTAATCCAGCCGTGGAATGCATGTGTCCGCTATCTTGGATGGTCAGGGACTAGCACCGACGCGGAGGAGACCCGCGTGGGACCTCAAAGCATGTAGGACGCGGTCATGTGACAGAGTCCCCCCCTAAGGTGCGAGCTGGAGAAGGACGGGATGGATGCTTGGGTCCCAGGACCGTTCTTCCAGACCGTACCCCTTCCAGTCAACTAAATACTCCAACCGACAACATTGTTGGCAGGAGTCCATGATTTGTTGGCCCTCATAATCAATGGACCCGTCACCCATAGTGGGGGCAGAAGGCGCTTCTAGTCGACCCGGGAACGTGTTCAACAGTCAAGGTTTCAGGAGGGAGACGTGGAGCACCGGATGGACCCGATACTGGGGAGGCAATGACAGCTGGACTGCAACAGGACTGATGATCCGTGTGATAGGGAAGGGGCTGAGGAAACGCGGTAGAGAGCCACACTTTGTCCCCCACAGTGTAAGCAGGAACTGGACGCCTCTGCTTGGTTCTTTTGACGACTTTGGATCTAATGGAGCTGTAGTGATAGATGCTGAAAGTGCAGTCATAAGCAGAGAGACCTCGGGTACCGGAACCGTGGACGGCAGATTGGGCAAGGTACTGGGGGCTAACAGTAGTTAGCATAGGGTGAAATGCCACTGGAACTGTGGTCTTGATTATATTTAGGCAAATTCGGCCATAGGCAGCAGAGCCACCCAGTCTTTCTGCAGGTACAAGGTGAAGCACCGGAGGTATTGCTCGAATGCCTGATTTGTCCTCTTCGTTTGCCCGTTCGTCTGAGGATGGTAGGTAGAAGACAAGCTTCTCTTAATCCGAAGACGGCGACAGAACTGAGTCCATAACCGTGAGGTTAACTGGGAACTGCGGTCGGAAACAATGGAGTTGGGAATCCCATGTAGAGGAAAAATCCCGGATGAAAAGAGAGACACTGTCTGACTGGCAGAAGGAAGCCCCTTTGCAGGTGCCCACAACCACCATGATGGTGGTGTATTTTTCCGAGAAGGCAGTAGTTCAGCAGCTGTCTTTTTTGGGGGGCATGCTTTCCTGCATATTTTTCATTGTGGTGAAAATGCAACCTCAGTGATCACAGCAATTTTAAAGCAGCCCATACATGCAGAGGCGTTGTCACAAATGCTTGAATTTAAATTGCGACAGAAAATGCACAGAGACAAAACATGCTATTTGTAGCTCCCTTTTTGCTGTAAGATGCATATACTAATACACCACATCCCCTTGATGGATTTTACAGGTCCATAACTTTTGTAATGAGATTCATAAAATAAGTGATTCTATATTTACGGTTATCAATGTCATTGGTCAAGAAAGAAGTTGAGAAGAAAACTGCGGGGCTAGTAAACAACACAACATTAATAGGTCTTAAAAATATACATATGCACATTAAGGTATTGTTTCAGGCACAGTCTTTATACATGAACAATATATTTTAAACTGTTAACCATGTAGACATTACGCAAGATAACATTAGTTTAATAAGGTGAAGGGCAGATACACACATTAAGTATAAAGACAAATTTTATTTGCATGTAAATATACTGTATATGTAAACACATGTCAATAAATAACATACTCCTTGAGTGACTTTGAACCAATATGGAAATATCTCCCTTCGTCACGGCTCCAGGCTATCAACAATAAACACTCCTTATCACTTCACCGGCTTGACTTTTTCTGACTTATGTCCAGTGGCAAGATGCTACCGCTGTATTATCAGTACCATTTT
This sequence comes from Spea bombifrons, assembly GCF_027358695.1. Classification (NCBI taxonomy): domain Eukaryota; kingdom Metazoa; phylum Chordata; class Amphibia; order Anura; family Pelobatidae; genus Spea; species Spea bombifrons. The sequence goes on from NC_071097.1 coordinate 7,816,107, forward strand.
CACTTAAGTGATGTGTAGTAGTGCATATTTTAGGCCCAAATCACATTTGCCTAACAACATAAATGTGCACAATTCTGTCTAAAGCATACACAAAAAGGGAATGTAGAGAATACCTATAAACTGACTACATAATTGATCATATAAATGATGCCTTCTCGCTCAGAGCCGGCCTTAGGTTTTCTGGCGCCCTGTGCGGACTACTCCTCTGGCGCCCCCCATCCCAAAAAAAAGAAAGGAATAAAAACTTGTAACAAAACCCCAATCACTATATACTACGCCAAACATTGATGTGGTGTAGGCCTACCACTTCATTGTCTGGCTTAGTAGTAGGGATGCACCGAAACGAATTCTGGACTGAAACCGAAAGTGCAGCATTTACCTGGCCAAAACCGAATATGACCCCCCCACACCATAAAGAAATCTAACACTTTTATTTAAACACCAAAATAGGACAAAACAATTAAATTACAATATTATATATATATATATATATATATATATATATATATATATATATATATATATATATAATTAACAGCAATCACATTCCTATCATGCCCAGGCATACCCAGATTCCAGGATGTACTCGCAGACTTGGCATGATAGGAGTATGATTGCCCTATCTACCCCTTCTCACTCCCTTCTCCCTATCTACCCCCTTTCCCCTGCCTCACTCCCTTCTCCCTAACTATCTACCCTTTCCCTCTTTGAAGTTCACTTACCTTTCATGAGTCCTGCGGTGGGGGTGCAAGACCTCTGCCTCCCAGCTCTGCCACTGTATGGAACAGTATAGAGTGATGGGAGTTATGATGTACTTTTAGAGCATAATTAGAACATGAAAAAGACATTGGAAATGGTACAGCATAACACCCATCACTCTCACACACTTACCAATCCACACATATACTAATCCACACATATACCAATCCACACATACACCAATCCACACATACACCAATCCACACGTATACCAATCCACACACATACCAATCCACACGTATACCAATCCACACGTATACCAACCCACACGTATACCAATCCACACGTATACCAATCCACACGTATACCAATCCACACACATACCAATCCACACACATACCAATCCACACACATACACTAATCCACACATATATACCAATCCACACACATACCAATCCACACGTACACTAATCCACACATATACCAATCCACACATATATACCAATTCACACATATATACCAATCCACACATATATACCAATCCACACACATATACCAATCCACACATATATACCAATCCACACATATACACCAATCCACACATATACTCATGCACACATATACCAATCCACACATACACCAATCCACACATACTAATCCACACATACCAATCCACTCTCACTGAATGCTTTCCTACCTTTCCTCTTTTCTCCTTACAGCTTCTTTTCCTCCTCTTCGCTCCTCTTCTTCAGTTCTTCTGTCCTCTCTGTCTTCTTCCGGGTCAGAGGGCACGGACAGCGGTGGGCGCGGCTTCAGTGCTGTGCGCCGGGATCTCACAACAAACCCCGGCGCACAGCAGCTGTTGCCGCGCGGATCACAAGGGAGCGATATCGGAGGTCTTTAACAGACCTCCGGCTCCCTTGAGCGATTTTAAGCCGGGTTCAAGGGAGATCCTTGAACCGGCTTAAAATCACTCAAGGGAGCCGGAGGTCTGTTAAAGACCTCCGATACCGCTCCCTTGCAAGCCTGCTCCTCCAGTGGCGGACATTACTGTCCGTCTCTGGAGGAGTGCCGGGTGCCCCCCTGATGAGCGGCACCCGGTGCGGACCGCCCCCCCCCCACGCTAGGTACGCTACTGGCGGCAGCGGACCCTGCGGCGGCGGCGGTCCCCGCGGCGGCGCCCCCTGGAGTGTGGCGCCCTGTGCGGTCGCACAGGTCGCACACCCCAAAGGCCGGCCCTGTTCTCGCTATACGTGCAATTGCAAGTGAAACAAAAAAGATTTAGATAAAAAGATTATCTTTATTAATAGTTATGTAAAAGGAATTGCAATCAAATCTAAGGTTTATTTCCCACTATCCTTGTGAGGAGGGGAATTCAGGACAGTTTAACAACATTTGGCGACCTAAAAGTTTACATGTATTTATCTCTCTTGCAATGTGGACAATTACGTATGTGTGCTCTGCTAACTTGTTTCTACTGCTTCCTTTTTTTTACTTTTGATAGTGCTCTTCTGATAGCAGTGTTGGGTTGAAGATATGGTGACTGATATAACCTTCTACAAGGTGATGGAAGAGGTCCAATCAGATGGAACTCTCATGGGGTGGAGGAAGGTTACTGAGATTTGTATATAAACGCTGCCCTTAAGCTTAGCACCTCGTACATTGCCTGGAGACTCAATCTCTCCCTAAAAACTTTTGGAGTTGGATATTGGAAGAATCATGAAGATCCTACTTCTTTTGGGGCTGGTGGTTCTGTCAGAATGTTTGGTGAAGTATGTGATCCCCTATTCTCTCTGTTTGTTTCTATTCTATCTGTATGCCTAAGTGCCTTTTGCCTACTTAAGAGTAGACTTACTAAGAGGTTAAACACTGGTTTTATATAACATTGCCTTATTTCCAAAATAAATCCATCAAGTTACAAAGGATTTATTCTATCCCCATCATTTATTTTCTTAGTGTAGCCACCAATTTACTTTTCAGTTCTGTATTTCAGTTATTTGCCAGGCTGTCTAAACCATCTATAGTACTATTGTTTCCACCATGTTCTTCACATCCCCAAGAAGCCATGATAATGGTGTGTAGGTGTCACATCCAATCCCTTCAATCAGGCTAGAGGTGGATCTACACAGAATGAAACCCTGCTCCCTGAATATATTGGAGGTCCCTGTCTGTAACAGTCAAGAAAGGAATACATTTACAGCTTATGTGCAGTAGCTGACCATTGGCCCATATTGTAGAACGTTGGTTTCTTTCATTCACTGGTACTTTGTGTAATGTGCAATTCCCTTACATCGCATGGTTTCCAACCCATGTTAGTGGTACTGCTTTTTTTTCCTCTAGCCGGGGACTCAAATGTGGGGATTGCATTTGACGTATTTCACAAACTCTTTCAGGGTCCCTCTCAGGAAAGGGGAATCTTTCAGAAATCGCCTAAAGAGGTTGGGATTATTGGGTGACTACCTTAAGAAACATCCATACAATCCTGCAACCAAATACTTCCCTGAATTAGCTCAAGCTTCCGGTGAGCCTCTACAGAACTACATGGATGTAAGTATCTGCCTATTCATAGAAATATTTCACATGCTTGTCATCTCTTCAAAGCCAGTAAGGGGAATTTGAATTTTGACATGTAGCAGTGCTTAGTGGTTACAGGTACCATAGTCAAATGATGGTTTCGAACATTTGAACCCATAATGCTTGCTCGCATTAAAATTCCTTGTCATGCCCCAATTTGTCTTTCAGACCAGTAGGACTTTTGGCCTTTATTGTCTCGCAGGCCATTGCCCCATGCTTATAGAAATTTCAATATATCACTCTAAGATGCCAGATCTGATCATCTCATCTTATAAAAAGTCCAAATGTGCCCCCATGGTATTATATGACCCCAGGTAGTGAGGTTTTAGAAATAAATCCCACAAGGTCAGTTCTTTGCCTATTATGTTAATTAATTCTCGGTCACTGTTTTAAAAACTCCTTTGTATACATGGTTAACTTAAAGTTACTACCATCACGATTTCAGGATCACATAGACTGAAATAGGTCTTTCATTTTAATATACTTGAGGATCCAAATTTGGACCTTTTATTAGAAAATAAGGCTGCAACAACTAATTGATAAAATCGATAATAATTGTTAACGATTTTCATTATTGATTAGTTGAACCGATTATAAGATGAGGGTTTTTCAGAGTAAATGCTCTGAAAAATAGCCCTCCTCTTATAATCCGACTTCAAATAGAGGTCTGATTCTAACACTAAGATCCAGATCACCCGCGGCGCTGCGAGGGACAAGGATCCTCCTCTCTGCCAGCCAGTGGGCATCTGTGCTTTGCACGCAGGCATCCTCCGCTACTGCCCTCCGCTTCTATGATGGAGCACCGGCATTACATGACTTTTCCGGTGCTCAGTCATAGAAGCTCCAGCTAAAGTGCTGCTGCTGTTTGTTTTTAACACCCAGTTTGTTCATTAAATTATTTTAAATAAACGAAAAATTGACATATTGTTTTTTTATCCAATTAATCAACCAAGTAATCTATTATGAAAATAATCGTTAGTTGCAGCCCTAATCAGAATTTCATAGACGAAAATCTGTGTTCACTGGGGGGTTGATACTGATGTTTCAAACACTGCGTTACATGGATTATTTTATTTGGTCTGCATTAAAGTGATCAAATGTATTATTTCTGCACATCTGAGTCTAATATTTACCCCCTCACACAGATTGAATATTTTGGAACTATATCCATTGGAACCCCAGCACAGGAGTTTACAGTTATCTTTGACACAGGATCTTCCAACTTGTGGGTCCCATCTGTCTACTGTTCCAGCCCAGCATGTAGTGAGTGACAATACCTTATGTGCCATACTTATTTATTTAGACTAATTTATAGGGACTGCACCAAATGTGTTTCAATAACCGCCAAAAAAACTAATTTATGTTGATTTAATCTTGTCAGTATTTTTTTCATAATTCAGGGATATTTTACAATTATCTTAAAGATAGTTGTTAATATTTTGTCAAGCATGTCATGTAATGTTGTCATTTTCTGCCCATATTAAATAACTCAATTGGGGCAAACTGAAAACATTTGGTAAACTGATCGTATATGTGTTCATTGGCACCCTGAACATGTAAATGTATCTTAGAATTCAATGTATAATAATACTAATACATACAGGGATTAATCTCTTACAAACATAGAAACGTTTTATATGGTTGACATTGTACATCACTATGTTTCTAAATCTAAAGGGTCAAAACATCAACTGCAAGCATAAGATTGTAGTATGAGAGGCATAAATACTTTTGGTGGACTGGAGAGATAAATCAATAATTTGTAATTTAATAAAATTTGTATTTGAATAGCAATCCTTGCATAGATTGCAATAGAAATAAATAAGGAAGCAGGGATACATTCAGGACTCAGTTGGCCAACTGGCGCACTTAAAAATTTCATGTGGGCATTGTGTGGCCATTTCAGTGCTTTAGTGTGCACCCATCTACTAGAGGCATATGCTTGCATGCCATAATGAATGTTTATTCATAAGGCAGCCACATGCGATTATATGCCACTAGCTTTAAACAATCAATGGACTGTTCTTATCCCCAACTCTTTCCTGTATACATTTTATCTTTAATGTATATTTGCTTTTCTATGTTATTTGCACTCTTTGAGAGAATTCAATAATTTGTGCTAGATTTATCACCATCATTGAATCCAGCTTTTTGAATGGCATTTGGCTAAAGTCCTACGGGTTAATTAGGGAAAAAACTAAACATACAGGACACAGCAAAAAACCGTGCTGATTAAATACCCAACATACGATGCCAGTGACCAAATAAGGTTTTTTCTAACTGCGTAATACAACATTGGAAATCAAATTAATGTTTTTATTGTGAAGCTAATAAATAGTATTTGTAATTTGAACTGAAAACACATTATGTTCAGGTGTTTCAAAGTATCATTCTGCAAGTATGTGTACCCTTGACACTTTCATCATCTGTTAACAGCGAACCACCATATGTTTAACCCACAACAATCATCCACTTTCCAAGCCACAAACACACCAGTGTCCATCCAATACGGAACCGGCAGTATGAGTGGATACTTGGGATATGACACTGTGCAGGTGAGATATAACCTTGAATGGGCAATAATATCTCTACAGCATTAGGGTTGTACAATTAATATAAGTAAAAATACTATACCCGGGTGGAAGTGGGGTGGAGTGTCCCAGTTGGGGTCATGAAAGTTTTGAGTTGTGTTCTTCTTGTTGATTATTAAAACAATCCAGATTTTGTGCTGATAAGAACTGTGGATTCAAAACAAGCACTATGTCACATCCATCATTTTAGAACGTTTATATCCTGGGTTTTAACTGAACATCATACATCAGACTTATGTGCAATAGTGTATTGTAACCCATATTTTTGTACATTCTAATGCTGAATAAAAACAGTTAAAACATAAAACATTATACCCTATTCATTCCCTGCTTTTTTTTTTCTACATAGGTTGGGAACATTGTCGTCACTAACCAGATTTTTGGACTAAGCGAGTCTGAGCCTGGCTCTTTCTTGTACTATTCTCCATTCGATGGTATTTTGGGTTTGGCTTTCCCAAGTCTGGCATCTTCTCAGGCAACACCTGTCTTTGACAACATGTGGAGCCAGGGCCTCATTCCTCAGGACCTCTTCTCTGTTTATCTTAGCTCGTGAGTCTCCAGCCAGTACCGTACATTACACAACTGCATTTCCTATATTTCATACAATGCAGCTGCATTCAGTAGGTTTTTATTATTAACTCAGAACCGTTTCAATTTCTAAGATGACCACCTCACTCAAGTTCTTAATCAGACTTCTCTGAGGTATAAATAAATAAAAAAAAAATACCTGTGAAGTTTCCTCTTCAGGAAGAGATAACTAGTCCCTATATGTACAGAAGTTGATATATTGGGTGATTCTTTTTTATATCACTGCAACACAACTTATAGTATATTCAGCCTTACCTTTAAACTTGTTTTACTTCATTGACTTTTTTTACTTACGGTTTTTAAACTAAACAATAAAAAGATGGCTCCCAGCAAAATTTTCTCTTTTGTGAGGACACCCCATTGTAGTTTCTGGAAAATTAGCATGTATTGGCTTTTAAAGCTGTTGTTCCAGTGCATTAAGTATGTACACTATAATGTAGAGCAGATAAGTTAAATAAATCTATGGCTTTAAATACTTAACTAAAATAAAGCACCTTTAAACTGAACTTATGAAGTAACTGAAAATCAGATGTATCCAAAATATACTGTAGCTTTCCGGATATTGTAGAGCGAGAACTTCAATGATCCTTCACTGTGCACTTGCATATTCTTTTCTTTTTGGATGCCAACAGACTGTTTTTAATGTCAGTGTATGATGATTATATCTTTTCTTTTTAAAGCAACGGTCAGAGTGGCAGCTTTGTGTTGTTTGGTGGGGTGGATACTTCATATTACAGTGGAAGCTTAAACTGGGTTCCTCTGACAGCTGAAACCTATTGGCAGATCACAGTAGACAGGTGAGTCAATGTTCCCCAGGGACAATGAAAAAATCTTATTTTCATAAAAGTGTTTCTGGTTTCATTTCTTCAGTTCTCTATTACATTTGCCCGGGGAAAGCAAACTTTGGAAATGTGTAACCAACTCCATAACATGAAGTATATTGTCCGCCGCAGTAAATGGACATCTTCAAACACAGTTGAACAAAATAAGTAAAAAGGCACACACCAGCCTCACAAGGAGTGCTAGGATTAAAACTTGCATGTTGGAACATTAGAACCATGGTCAATACAGCAGGCAGTAGTCACCCTGAATGGTGCTTTGCACCTTGATGTCGGTAACTACAGAGGGTTTCTTGAAGCCCTGAAGGCAGTGTATGGCACGTCACACCAGGCACAGAGTCACTTGCGCAGTGCAGATGGCCAAACTCTCCTTATAGACAAGGTGTCCATTCTGAACCAGTGGTTGGAATATTTCCAGTCTCTCTCTTTAGCATCAACCACATGGTCAAAGCTTCTGCATTCCATCAGATTCCACAACAACCAATTAATTCAGAGCTTGATTTCCCACATTTAAAGAGACTGTTAAGGCTATTAAGCAGCTGAAAAGTGCAGCAGGAGTAGATGAAATCCCATCCGAGGTCTGGAAGTATGGTGGCCTAGCGCTAAATCACTAAACATCATGATCTCTTTGGTGCGGCTGGGAACAAGGACCACAGGATGTCCGTGATTAAATAATTATTACTCTGTATATGAACAAGGGAGAAAAGTCTGACTGCTCCAACTATCGGGGGATAACACTGCTCTCTGTTGCAGGAAAAATCCTTGCAAGGGTACTTTTAACTGGTACTCAATATTGCAGAAGAACTTTTCCCATAGAGCCAAAACCAAAAACACTGAGATGGTTTGAATAACTTGAGTAATATTAGTTATTAAAGAATCAGAGCCCAGATTGCCTTCATGCATGTGTTCAGCTACTCTGTACAAAGGAAAACTGGCCTTGCTTTTTTCCCCTTATTTACTCTTTTTCCCGTTACTCAGTGTATCCATAAATGGACAAGTCATTGCATGCAGCGGCTCTTGTCAAGCTATCGTTGACACTGGAACCTCTTTGCTGGCTGGACCACCAACTCCCATTGCTAATATCCAATACTACATTGGGGCAAGCCAAGACTCCAATGGGGAGGTGAGATACACTTATTTATTGATTGATTCACAAGTTGTTCCTTAGCTAGATATGGTACATTAGGAACATTGGTTGTCAGGTAAAAAAAGAAGGACCATCTCAGCTTTCTCGTATTCTCTCTTTCAGTATGTGATCAACTGCAACAGTATCAGCAGCATGCCAACCATCATTTTTACTATCAATGGTGTCCAATTCCCACTTCCACCCAGTGCTTACGTACGCCAGGTAATCTATCCTTCAATGTTATTCCTTTGTTGCATACTATCTCATGGGTAGGCCTGTAAATTTATATTATATATATATATATATATATATATATATATATATATATATATATATATATCTGTGACAAACCATGTAGTATGAGGGCCATAAATGCCACAGTCTCGGGTCTTAAGCACAGTCCTCTAGGGCAATGAGAGTCAGGAACCCCAGCTTGTAGCAAAAACAGTGCTTTATTTTTAACCGTTTAAATACAACACCCCAAAACAAAAATCATAAAAAGAAACGCCTAGCTCCCAATTGGAGCCCTCTCTAACTGTACGATGCTGGCCCAGACTGACCAGCCTAATCACCCATTAACTTGACCTCCCAGCCAGAGCCAGCTAAGCTAGGCTCTGGAAAACCTCCCCCAGACAGCACACAAAAGGTCCAGGCAGGTATTGCCTCACTTGGCTCAAGGATGGTCTTCTTCAGGTTCTCTCCTTGCCCTGGGAGCGCAGGGAAACATCCTCTTCCCTCAACAGTCTCCCTGATTATCAGGCTCCAGGGGTTTTTAATGCCCAGCACCTGTGCCTGATGCCAGCCCCATAGGAATCCCGGACTGGATCCTGCAGACTTCTAGCCTCCTGGAAAAGCCAGCATGGATTATCCACAGAATGAGGGAACGGAGCATTGGCCCACCCTGCTTTTCAATTGCCCCACCCCAGACACACATACATATCCATTCTTAGTTGTATATACACAAGAAATACACATAACTCTTCCACTTAAAAAGAAGGAGATAGCAGAAGCATTAAATAACAAATGGTTTATTTAGAATGCAAGTTGATGGGGTATTAAAAAAGGTGGGTTTTAGTTAATGCTTTGGGAGTATCAAACAGAATGTAGGAAATTTTAGAGCATACATATAGCTCAAGTTAATTCCTAGAGACATAAGCAATCCTAACAGAAGAAGCGATGACAGCTGAAGAAGCAAGTTGTGAGTGAAGAGGGTGATACGAAAACTGTTTCCAAAATGAATAGGACCAGGAAATGTCTTAATTATATGCACACATGGAGATCTCAAACAGACGCCCATTATTAATTCCAGTTTTGTCTGTAGTAAACACAGTGATTTGCCTGATTGGTTAACGCAGAAAAGCCAAACCAATGTGATAAATTGGTCAGCAAACAACGTTAACTCATTCCTTTTTTTTTTTTTTTTTTTTGACAGAACCAGCAGGGATGCACCAGCGGATTCCAATCCATGAATCTTCCAACAAGCTCAGGGGATTTGTGGATTCTGGGAGATGTATTTATCCGCGAATACTATGTAGTGTTTGACAGAGCAAACAATTATGTAGCAATGGCTCCTCTTGCCTAAGAAATCGAAGTATTCCCCCTGCCCTTTTCTGTTCAGGAGATTTGGAAATTCTGTTCTTTTCACTTGGACTTCGCCCTGCCCCATAATGAGCAATGCCACAGACAGATTTATGTATGTACCTCTGCACTAAAAAAAAGTTTGTTATGTTGTATGATGCAGGAGAAACAAAATGTATGATCCTTGCATATCCCATTAAACAGTGTGTAGGTAAATTACAAAAATAAAAGTCTCTGCGCATCATGTAGTCTTAGATTTGTTGTTGAAGAGGGGCTAAAACTGCTGCTTTGCAGTTGTAGGATTAATTCTCAAGTGATCTTGAAAATGAAAACACTGAAGTTGAAATGTGGCCCATCGATCATTCACCACAGAAAAAAAAATCCATAGCAATACTAGTTCAAAGATCTTTTGGTAAAAATGAGGCACAGAAAATACTAAATCTAAACTGAAAATGTTAACACACACACACACATAATTTAAACACAGATCAGAACATTTGGCCCATCTTGTCTGGGTTTTTTTTCCTGCTGGAAAGATTCAAACCTTAATGAGTCCGTGGTCTTAGTTTAGATTCAAAATTGCCGCGTGCCTATCCCATGCATATTTAAATTCCATTATTGCATTACCACTGTCACTTTTGTTATTAGACTGTTACACTTATTTATCACCCTTAAACAAACAAAAATAACTGGATCCACTCAAAGTACTAGCTACAAAATGAAATATATGTTTCAGTGGCAATCTGAAAGTACACTTATAATAAGAAAAATGGATTTTGCTAAATTAGCCAAAGAAGAAATACAGTCTTCAGCCGAAGAGAATTCCCTTTATGGGAGAAATGAAAAGATGTAAAGCTACATACGTTTTGGGGAAATCGGCTTATGTAACGTTATATCTGTTGGGTCTGTTGACCCAATAAGGTATCACCTTTGACTAAAGACTTTATACTCCATATATAGAAGCACATTTCTAATTGCAAATCAAAACACACCATACTTTGTGCAGTCCCTAGTCAAAGCTACAAGTTATTGCCATCTTTGAAAGATCAAAATGCAATGAAAATCCTCAAAAAAAAAAAACTGGAAACAATAAGTCATTAACATTTCAAAACATTTTATTACAACATTATGTATTTGTGCTTTTATCAAGTTTTATTTGAACTTAATTTGTGCTTAATGAATGCATACATTTCTTCAATTAAATGCGACAAGGGTTTGTGACATCATAGCCAATGGACAGGACAACAAGGGTGGTATGAGATTAGGTAGGGACTATGAGCATAAAGTTTGTTATCAACAGAAATGTGTGGCTACATATGTTATTGCTAAATTGAACTACGCTGTTTGATTCAATCATACTGTGATATTTAAAAAGCACCCTATTTTAGTTTTCTTTTGAGCCCAAGGAATCGTATTTTTCATCCATCTACTACTCTGATCTGTGAAAAAAGGGTGATTGGTGCTCCAAAAGTGGTATGGCCACAGTGGAAGCTTAGTCCCCGATATAGCCTTGGGTGGGCTGGAACTTCTAGGATGCCCCCTAGAGGAGACCCACTGAACTCTTCAGCTTGTCAACTGAAGTCTTCAAGGGGGAGCGGTGGCCAGAAGGAGACTGGCGACTGCGTTCCACTTTGACTTTCTGTGACCCAATGGTGCTTAACTTACTACCGAAACCAAAAAACACATGTGCACTGAAAAACAAAAAACTGAATGTGCAGCTCTTATCAACCCATGCACTAAAAAGCACCCTATTAAAAACACGCTGGGTCCTAAATTCCTTCCATCCAGACCCTACTTTATGTTTGCTCGACCCTATACACACCCACTTATGGATCCAAGATTACATTCAGACACACGCATATATATATTTATTACAGACAAATGAAATCTATGTGCTACAAGGCTTCCTGTGGAAAAACATGTCAGTTTTTTTAAATAAATCTATGTACATAAGTCAGACGCTTGTGATACCCTGTTAATGATAGAGGAAGGAAAGCTGTAGCGGTACGTATGTTTTAAAGACTTCAAAGGTCCTTTCCTGACTACATCTGAGAGTTTGGGTGACCCTGCATAAATAGCGTTGCTGCCCTATTTTACTGTTAAATTGAACTGACCATTTCTTTTCTCAATAAAAACAGAGCCATAGAAAATCACTTTACTCAAAGGTTAGAAGAACTTAAAATCATCTTAACACATTTAGCAACCAAGAATGAAATGAATCCATACAGCTCTATGTAAACCTCTCAAAAATGCAGGCACATCAGTAATATTGTTAGAAGCACTAAGTTTATTAATTTAATCCCCAAAAAACACATAAAATGTGTATATAATACTTATATTTATACTTAACATAATAATTCTTAGGGATTATGTCCATTAGTGGTTTTTATTTTACTAAACATGGCCCTACCACTGAGGCACTATAAATAATCACTACATTACACTTTGGCCAGGTGTGCTTACACTTGCTGTAAACACAACAAAGTCAAAAAAGGCTCCTCAGAACATCAAAGTCCTTGTATTTATTTTTCCAACATAGATGATCTTTTCTCCATAAAATGAATGCCTAAAATTATCCAAATTATTTTCAAATGAAGCTGGTATATATATATATATATATATATATATATATATATATATATATATATATATATATATATATATATATATATATATATATATATATATATATATATATATATATATATATATATATATATATATATATATATATATATATATATATATATATAAATTGCACTCTTTGGCAGCTTCTATTTAGAGCGATGCTTCAATTCTTTCTTAAAGTATTACATATAAGAATAATTTCAAATTTCAATTAGCTACCCATCTCATTTTTCTTTACAGGGTGCCCTTAAAATAAATAATATAGACAGTAAAAAATGTAGAAAAAAAACCCCAATCAACGCTGGAGAAAAAGTCGCTTGTACAATACTCAACCACTTGTGCTTTGTTAGCAAACCCCAATTTCAGTTTCACAAAAGGGGAAACCTTCACTGAAAAACACTGATAATTTGGTTTCCTTAACAGATCCTTATTTGTTAATTACATGACGCCGTGAAGAAAATTATATTATGTAGATCACAGCTGGCCTTCTTTTTATTCCACTGCACTACTTGTATTAAGTCAATCTTCTGACACTAACACCAACATCCACTCCCCCCCTCCCTCGTGGTCTCTCGCTGCGTCTATCACCAAGAGGTGGCGTTTCCCCTCTTATCCTTTCCATATAGCTCATGATCTCCTGGGGTTCTTTAATGCCCATGTCTTTGCACACCCACATGATATCCTCCTCACTGGCAACAAGGATGGAGCGCACAGAAGGATCATCTGGCATTCGCTCCACTCTTCGTTCACCTTCTCTGGAAGCTGCAGTTCGGAAAGACATTACATGAGGATTCTTGGCTTCCAGGCATGCCCCGGAATGACTCGGTGTGGAGAATGACCGAGGATCAGGTTGGAGGCTGATGCTGGTCTTAGGTCCCTGGGGGTTTCTTACCGGATGGAAAGTACTGGTAAGGCTCTGAGACCCTCTATCTATTCCCTCCCACTGTCCATTCTTTTCTTCTTCCTCGCCTACTTCCTCTCCTTGAGTCACTGGAACATCACCTTCTGGACCCTCCAGCCAGACCCAGTTGGGGGCTTCAGGATTTCCTTGGCATTCAGGGGGTGATTTTTTCCTGTGTCTCATAATGAATGCCACACAACTAAGAAAAAAAAGGAGTGTAAGAAGAGTGAAGACGGCAAGAAGTCCATACAGCCCTTCTTGGAGGCCTGGGACCCATCGTGTTTTAACAATGTCATTGGCACCATTAATTGAGCCATCCTCTTCAGAGATTGGGCCATCACTTCTCAGAATAATGTCACTAGTGCCTGGGATGACATTACTGGCACTTGAAGTGTCTCCATCTCTGCTGTGAAGGTCATTGTTACTCTGGATCACATCCTTGGTAGAATGACCACCAAATTCGGTTCCATTGTTGGGGAATGTAACACGGAAATACCCGGCACTGAGCACACCTGTGTTTTCTCCATTTCTACATCGTTCTGGAATTAAGAGTGATAAACGAAGTAAAGGCCATTCCCCCAGGCCCTCAAACACAAGCACAGGCAAGGACCAAGAGCTCACTGAGACAACAGGGCGACGAACAGAGAGCACAGACGGGTCAGAAGAGACAATAGAAAGAGACAGCTCCGAAGGATCATAGAGTGTCACTGGAGAGACAGACATGTCGCTAAACACTAGCCAAAGAGATAATATTGACTCCTGAAAGGGTAAAAAAAAAATGGAGTTAGAAATCCAGTATGGTAAACAGGACAAAAACCTTGAAACACCTGTACTTATTACAGAAAATTAAGACATGTGTAGTAGTGCCAAAGAAGTCAAACTAAAGCATCATTACAGACAAGCAACAGCATTAAGCTGAACTAAAATTGAATACCTGTTTTGGTACCATTGGTGTTTCCTGAGACTGACACCAGACTGTAAAGACACCAGGATGCTGCATCTCATATGGATCCACAGACAATGATATGCCCCATATTAAGTGAGAACGCAATTCCAATATGGAGACTGTTTCAGATGAAACAATGATAGTCTGTTCACCAAGGATGGAATGTGAGAGAGGAGACCTCACCTAGTTTGACAAAAGTGTAAAAAAAAGAGAGAGAGAGAGAAAGACAATATCAAAAAGAGTCTTAAAAAGACCACCCAAACAATACTGTATATTTTTTTCATGCTACGTATTGCTTAGCTAGCTCATGTATATAATGTAAAATTCATTTAAATAAAATAAAAAAAATATGAAACACAATTTCACAATTTACACGTTATAAATATGCACACGTAATGTAAATAAAATTAAAGCTTCAAATATATGAACTTACTTGTCCTGAGTTTGATAACACTTCATATGCCTAAGATTTTTATCCATAGCTGGCATTTACAAGCAGGTATAATGAAGTGTACATCAATTATTTGCAAACTGTATATTTTTAAAATTTTGCATACTGAGAATTTGACATGAAAACCGACCCACAAAAAACCAGCCAACCTAGGCTATTTAACCCCTTAAGGACAATAGGGGTTTTTACTCGTAGTATATTGTGAGACAATGGCTCTTTTAACATTTTTCAGTGTTGCTGTTTAGCTGTGATTTTCTTCTTTCTCATTTCATGCTCCCACACATATTATATATTGTTTTTTTCAGGACAAACAGGGCTTTCTTTAGATACCATTATTTTTATCATACCATCTAATTTACTATACAAAAAATGATAAAATATGGTGATTTTTTGTTAAAAAATTACTTTCTCTCACTTTTTAAACAAAAAAACTTTTACTCATCTGCAAAAACTAATGAAAAAACCTACTAAATAGATTCTACTATTTGTCCTGAGTTTAGAAATACCCAATGTTTTTATGTTTTTTTGCTTTTTTCTACACGTTTTGGGGCAATAAGTACAGGTAGCGTTTTGCTATTTCAAAACAATTTTTCCCCAAAGCTGGTCATTCTGCCCCATGTGCCATTTCGGGTATCTTTGAAGCCGGCCAATGCAATTGACCCCATCAAACCATATATATTTAAAAACTAGACACCCCAAGGTATTTGAAATGCTGGTATTTTAACCCTTTCCATGCACTAATTCTACCACTAGCCTTTGTCAAACTTTATGGTAGTAATTTTTTTTTGTATTTTATTCACACACGTTGTACTTCAGATATAAATTTACCGCTCCTGGTATATGTCCCTGTCAAACACCCCCCCAATATGTGTTCAGTAACATCTCCTGAGCACAGTGATACCCCACATGCAGGGGTTTGTTGGGTTATTTGGGAGGCAAAAGGCCACCTTTGTGAGGTGTGTATTTTTTTACATGTAACTATATATATATATATATATATATATATATATATATATTTTGTTTTTTTGAATTTTTTTTTTATTAAATTTTTTTTTAATTTTTTTTTTTTTACAATACACTGAGGCTGTGTAGCCCCCTCTGAGGCTACACAACCTCAGTGTATAGTTAAAAAACGTCATTGCCTCAGTGAAGAGGCAGGTGAGTGATTGACAGACCAGGTCACTGGTCTGTGGTTTAACCCACCGATCGCCGTGATTCACTGTGAATCACGGGGATCGGGAAGTTGTGAAGCCCCCCCCCCCCCCCGGAGCATTGCAGGCTTGCCTCAATGAAGAGGCAGCCTGGAATGCCCCTCACCCGATTTGCATCGGGTTCAGGGGGGGGGGCGGTTGACAGACCAGTGATTTCAGTCACTGGTCTGTCGTTTGACCCACCGATCGCCGTGATTCACTGTGAATCACGGCAATCGGGGGGGTTGTGAAGCCCCCTCTGGGGCATTGCAGGCTTCCCTCAACAAAGAGGGAGTCTGGAATGCCCTTCACCAGATTTGCATCTGGTTCGGGGGGCGTGATTGACAGACCAGTGATATGAATCGCTGGTCTGTCGTTTAACCCACCGATCACCGTGATTCACGGTGAATCACAGCGATCGGGAGGTTGTGAAGCCCCCTCTGGGGCATTGCAGGCATGCCTCAATGTAGAAGCAGCCTGGAATGCCTCTTACCCGATTTGAATCGGGCTCGGGGGGCGTGTTTAACAGACCGGTGATTTGCATCGCCGGTCTGTTGTTGAAACCGCCGATCTCCGTGAATTGCGGAGATCGTAAGGTTGCAAAAGTTTTTTTTTTGGTTTGCCTGGATAGCCTCACTTGTGAGGCTTCCAGGAAAACCGCGATGCCGCCGATCGCGGCGAAAACGCCGCGGTAAACGGCAAATAACGTTACCACGTACATGTACGGGCATTGTCGTTATCGCGTTGCACGGCAACCCCGTACATGTACGTGGATTGTCGTTAAGGGGTTAAATTTGTCATGCAACCATTTGACCTCTTTTAAACTGAATGTTTTCTACTGAATGGGTTAAAAAGTTTGCTTTAACATCACCTGAAAAAGGGTAATACCGTATTTGCTCGATTATAAGATGAGTTTTTTTCCAGAGCAAATGCTCTGAAAAATACCCCTCGTCTTATAATCGGGGTCGTCTTCTAATCAGACCCCAAAAAAATGGCTGGGGCCATGCTGCTTACCGGTCGCGAGCAGCGTCTCTTCCGTTAGAAGCAGGAGGACAGGAAGCTTGTAGCTTCCTCACAGAACTCTATCTCCCCCTCCCTCCTCTGGGGGCGGGGCCAGAGCAGTTGCTCGTACAGCCAGTCCCCTGCAGAAGTCTTCAAGTGAGAGATCTGCAGTTCAGGTAAGGGGGTGGGGGAGGGTTTTTGGGTAAGTATGTGTGATTAATGTGTGAAGTATGTGTGATTAATGGAATGAATGAGTATTTAAATGTTTGTGAATGTGTGTTTGTGTGTGATAGCATGGATGTGTAAGGGGGGTGGGGGTTGTAGCATGGCATAGGGAGGCTGTAATCCCACTACTATCATCCCCAGGTTCCAGCATGTACTGGCTGCCTTGGCTTGATAGGAGTGTGATTGCTGTTAGCAGCAATCACACTCCTATCAAGCCAAGGCAGCCAGTACATGCTGGGTTAAAAGGCATATCATGGGGCTGAGTGGCATATAGGGGGTTAAAATGCATTTCTGGACCTCCAGAAATGCATTTTAACCCCCTATATTCCACTCAGCCCCATGATATGCATATATACCTCCAGAAATGCATTTTAACCCCCTATATGCCACTCAGCCCCATGATATGCCTTTTAACCCCCTATATGCCAGGGTATAAGGCATATCATGGGGCAGAGTGGCAAATAGGGGGGTATAAAGCATTTCTGGGGGCAGAGTGGCATAACTGGGGGGGGCAGGTTGGCAAATAAAAGGAAATTTAAAAAATATATTTACATGAATTAATATTTACTGGTAAAACTTTTTTTCCTATAGAGTCGTCTTATATTCAGGCTTTTTGTTTTTTTCCTAAATTAATATTTTGATTTTGGGGGGTCGTCTTATAATCGGGGTCGTCTTATAATCGAGCAAATACGGTATATCCTACATGCAAAGGTTTTTATGCTTTGAGGGAAATGGACCAAAATGATCCCTAACAGGACATCATTTTTGTTTGTTTTTTATTCATATTTTATAACAATTCTGCTATGTATATACAATGAAATGCTAGAAAAAAGTACAGGACTCTTAAAAAAGTGCCTGATGGCAATCTAGGTATACATAAACAAAATTATGAGGGTGAAAAAAGTATAGTGGGGCAATTTAAATGGAGTCCAGGAGAAATGGGATTATTTAAAAGTTGTATTATTAAAGATAACAGAAAATTTTATTAGGCTGGTCAGTAAGAGTAAAAATTAAAGAAACCGCTGTGGTGCTCTGCAGAAGTGGCCAAAATCGTAAAAGACAAGAAGTTATCCTTTAGTAGATACAAAAATACCCAAAGTGAGGAAGACAGACAGATCTATAAGAAAGAGATAAAACATGTGTTAGACATATAAATGAGAAAAGGAAAATAAACAAGGATTAGATTAAAAACAAAAGAAGGAATGTGTGTAGAAGAGGATAAAGGTTTAGCTGACTGCCTCAATGAATATTTGTGTTCAGTTTTTAAAAAAGAAAACGAGGGAAAGGGACCTCAGTTAAGAAAAATGACTGAATCATTTGAAATATGTGAGTTTATCGAGGCGGAGGTTCTACTTCAGTTGTCTAAGGTAAAGACAAATAAGTCGATGGGGCCTGATAGGATACACCCCAAGTTATTAAAAGAGCTTGGTGATGTACTAGCAAAACCGTTAACTGATTTATTTAACGAATCATTAGTAACGGGAGTTGTCCCAGGGGATTGGAAATTAGCGAATGTTGTGCCCATTCACAAAAAAGGCAGTAGGGGGGAACTACAGGCCAGTAAGTCTTACATCTGTAGTGGGAAAATTAATCGAAACCATGTTAAAGGACAGGATTGTTGAACATCTGAGGTCACATGGGTTTACCTTGAGCATGCCAGACGAATCTTATTAATTTTTTTGATTGGGTGACTAAAGTAATTGATCAAGGTGGTGCAGTAGACATTGTGTATCTGGATTTCAGTAAGGCCTTTGACACTGTCCCACATAGAAGACTTATAAATAAACTGCAATCTCTGGGTTTAGATCCCAATGTTGTTGAATGGATTAAGGAGTGGCGTATATTCAGAGCAAGGTCTTGTTACCAGTGGGATACCTCAGGGATCTGTATTTGGACCCATTCTCTTTAATATTTTTATTAGTGATATTGCAGAGGGTCTTGATGGAAAGGTATGTCATTTTGCTGATGACACAAAAATTTGCAACAGGGTTGATGTTCCTGAAGGAAGAAGCCAAATGGCAAATGATTTAGGTAAACTGGAAAAATCCTTACCTCGGCTTCCCATTTCAAGATGAGCAGTCTCCAGCTTTCATATTTTGGGGGGGCACATGGACCAAAGTGGGTGGGAAATTATAAAATGCTACTGTAAAAAGGAAGGCATGATTGACAACCAACTGTATGTCAATGAAGTGAAATGGTGTTATGATGCAGAGATCCAATGGGCAAAGCCTCTCTATACAGGACCTTAAAATGGTCTCAAACATTAATGGAGATTCTTCTCTGCAGAGCACATGGCAAATCAGTTAGGACATTTGGTCACCTTCCACTCACTCCCCCAGTGCAATGTCCTTTCCCTTTTCTATCACCTAGGTCTCTAAGGGTCACTGGAGAAGATAGGTTACCAGGGGAGTGTCCAGCAGAAGGAGGACTTATTGTGTTTATAAAGTCCTGCCAACTCTCTCTCT